>NC_081788.1:30097357-30397357 GCF_963082965.1 Carassius carassius | reverse complement strand
GAAAGGCAGTATCAAAAACACATGGGGTGTAATAAATACAGTCTTGCAGAAAGGCAGGGCCAAAATTATTACTCCTGATTTTATAACCAAGAACAACTCAGATAAATATGCGACAGAAGAAATTGCAAACGAATTCAATAATTATTTTGCAAACATTGGCTCCAATTTAGTACAACACATCCCAGATGAAAACATTGATGGTAGTATTATTCCACATAGTGTAAACAGTATTTTCCTTGAGAGGGTACAAGCGAGTGAAATTTTGAAAATTGTGTATGAATTTGCAAATAAAAAGTCAAATGATTATACAGATATGAATATGTCACTGATAAAGCAAATTATAGATTATCGTTATTGTTGAGCCTTTTACTTACATTTGTAATTTGTCATTCACTACAGGGAACTTTCCAGAATGTATGAAAATAGCCAAAGTGGTTCCACTTTACAAAAAAGGAAATAAAAATGATGTTTCGAATTATAGACCCATATCCCTGTTACCACAGTTATCTAAAATTTTAGAAAAATGATTTGTGTTTAGATTAAAAGATTTTTTGGATAAAAATGAATTGTTAAGTAATAGTCAATATGGATTTCATTCAAATCATTCAACTGCAACAGCGATTTTGGAACTGGTAGAAGAAATAACCAATGCTATGGATAAGAAACATGTTACTGTAAGTGTCTTCGTGGACTTGCAAAAAGCGTTCGATACCTTAGACCATGAAATATTATTGAGTAATTATATAAATATGGTATAAGAGGCATAGCTCATCAGTGGGTCAAAAGCTATTTAAAAGAAAGAGAGCAGTTTGTTGAAATCAATAACACAAAATCAAAAAATTGTCCAATAACTTGTGGTGTTCCCCAGGGATCGGTACTAGGTCCAGTACTTTTTCTTCTTTATGTGAATGATATAGCAAATGTTTCTAAGTTACTAAAATGTATTTTGTTTGCGGATGATACTACTTTATTTTATGCTGGCAAAAATATAAATGACGTATTACAAGTTGTAGAGTATGAGTTTGGGAAAATTATGAAATGGTTTAACGCCAATAGATTGTCTTTAAATATTAGTAAGACAAAATTTATGATTTTTAGTTGTATAAATAAGGATTTTGATGTGGCATTGTCAGTACAAGGAGTACAGATTGAAAGGACTCATGAATTTAAGTTTTTAGGTGTTGTGATCGATGAACAGTTGACATGGAAATTCCATATCGACCATGTTAAATCTAGGGTATCCCAAATTATAGCAGTGTTACATAAGGTAAAAGTATCTGTTAATAAATGTGCCTTAATTTTGTTATATAATTCATTGATTGTTCCACATCTGACCGATTGCATTGAAGCATGGGGAAGTGCAAACAAGACTTATATAGAACTAGTTTTTAAATTACAAAAACGTGCTATTCGCGTTGTAAATGGAAGTGAATATAGGGCCCACACAAATCCAATATTTATACAGTTAAAAATCTTAAAAGTCAATGACTTATTCGAATATAGCCTTCTAAAAATAATGTATAAAGCTCATTTGAAAACATTACCTGATAAATTGCAAAATAGATTCATCAAAAGTTAGTAGATTCAATTTAAGAGGAACTGAAGTCTTTCAGAAACCTGAGTTCAGAACAAAATTAAAGGAAAGATGTGTCTCAATACAAGGTGTCAGTCTGTGGAACAATCTAAATAGCGAAATGAAAACTTCAACATTGTTTTTTGTTTTTAAGAAGAGTGTAAAATCATTACTAATAAATAAATATTATGCTTCTATTTAGCAGGAAAATGTGATTTTTTTTTTTTTTTTTTTTCTTTATTTCAACAATAATCATAAACTTATACAATCATGCCAGAGGCAGTTCATATACATTGAATACAATTTGTTGAGGATAAAATACACAAAAAAGCCTCAGACTTATTTCCATTGTGGTCCTCTACATGCATAAAATGAAACGAACAGTTCAAATGGGAATAAAATCAAATAACAAGCAACTCACACTTTACAAATTCTTAAGGCATCCCAATTGGAAAGCCATATTTTAACTTCACTTCTAAAGGGCCATGCTTCCTGTAATTGTTTTATATGATCAGGCAATTCGTTCCAAGCAACTGCACTTGAGTACAAAAATGAATTTTTCCCAACTACACTTTTAAACCGGTACAGATATATATTATTTATCCTTGCCCTTGTAGAGATACAATGTACATCTCTCACAAAATAATCACACAAGTATTTAGGAACAGTTCTCTGAATTATTTTGTACACCATCATAATTTTAATAAACATTACTCTTTTATCCACTTTTAAAATACCCAATTCCCTGAAATGGTTATTGTTAAGATGCATACGAGGATGCAACCCCAAAACGATTCTGCACAACCTGTTCTGTGCAGTCTGTAATTTATTTTTAACATGTTTTTTAGAGCCACTGTACCAAAAAGTTACTGCATAGTCGAAATGAGGTTGCACTAATGCACCAGCTAACATTGTCATTGTTTGTTTATCTAAATAAGCAGCCTGTCTTGCTAAAAAATTTTATTCGATTATTTATTTTTGATAAAGCTACAGCTGCCATACTATCTCCAGTCATTTTGTTATCCAGAACACATCCCAAAAATTTCACTTCTTGTTTAAAAGTAAAATACTCATCTCCCACCCTTATTTCTGAGTTGGGACATTTCTTCAACTTTGCAGCAGAACCGAATAAAATAACCTCAGTCTTCCCTAAGTGTAAAAATAGCTTATTTTGAAAACACCAATTAGACACTTCTACAATTTCTCTACTTAACTTGCTTTCTATTGTTTCTTTATTTTCATCAGTAACTATTATTATGGCATCATCCGCATATAATCGGGGAAGTCGTGGCCTGGTGGTTAGAGAATCGGACTCCCAATCGAAGGGTTGTGGGTTCGAGTCCCGGGCCGGCAGGAATTGTGGGTGGGGGGAGTGCATGTACAGTTCTCTCACTGCCCTCAATACCACGACTGAGGTGCCCTTGAGCAAGGCACCGAACCCCCAACTGCTCCCCGGGCGCCGCAGCATAAATGGCTGCCCACTGCTCCGGGTGTGTGTTCACAGTGTGTGTGTGTGTTCACTGCTCTGTGTGTGTGCACTTCGGATGGGTTAAATGCAGAGCACAAATTCTGAGTATGGGTCACCATACTTGGCCGAATGTCACTTCACTTCACTTCACTTCATAATGATAAGTGGCTAGAACAGGCCATCTTTAAATCATTTATATAAATTAAAAAATGTAAGGGCCCTAATACACTACCTTGAGGTACTCCACTAGTGATCGGCAAAAAGTCTGAGCACACTCCATTTACATCGACCATTTGACACCTGTTCGTAAGATAGGATTTGATCCATTTACATGAATTAGAATCAAAACCCATAGCATTTAATTTCAGCAACAGAATACTATGGTCAACTGTGTCGAAGGCTTTTCGTAAATCGAGCAGGACCATCCCACTTAATTTACCTTTATCTATTCCTTTCTTTATATGATCCGTCAAATATAGAATAGTTGACTCTGTGGAATGCAACCTTCTAAAACCAGACTGAAAATCATATAAAATACTAAAATTGGAAAAATATTCTTCAATTTGGTCAAATAATATTCTTTCAAAAATTTTAGATAACGAAGACAGGATTGACACAGGCCTATAATTATTACACTCTAGCCTACTCCCTTTTTTGAACAGGGGAAAAATTTTAGCTTGTTTAAATTCAGCCAGTACCTTATTCTGGCAGATAGAGAGATTTAAAATGTGAGTAACCATAGGAGTTATAAAATTAGCAGCATCTTTAATAAACTTGGCCGGAATATTATCTAACCCTGTGGCTTTATTGCACTTCAATTCACTTAGTTTCTTATAAACTGTCGCCTCTTTTACTTTGTTAAATGAAAAACCTCCTAAGGCAACACCACATTTGTCATAATATTCTTTAACCAAATTATCATCATATAAATCTGATTTTGCTGGAAGCTCTTTTACTAAATTATCGCCCACCGTAGTAAAAAACTCATTTAAACAATTAGCTACCTTTTTCTGATCTGTCATCAATTGACCATTAATTTTGAGACTGATTTTTGAATCTTTACCTTTAACCTTTTGCCGATAGCCTAAACCACCCAAGATTCGCCATAGTTTTTTAGAGTCTTGTTTAGCTTCCCTGATTTCATTCATCAAAAACATTTTTTTGGCCTCTTTAATCTTGCATCTTATCTCATTTCTTTTACATTTAAATTTGTTATAATTATCTTTATTTCCAACTTTTTTGAATAATTTTAAGCTATTATTACGTTCCTTGATATCTTTTAAAATAAAATATCTGTCATCCAGGGTTCTGTTCTTTGCTTAATTCTTATTTCTTTGCAAGGTGCAACTTTATTCAAAACTTGCACAAATAACTTTTTAAACCTGTCCCAAATTGTATCCACATCATCAAACTGCATCACTTCTTCCCAATTAGCCTTGCTAAGTTCATCTACAAAAACTTGTGGATTGTATCTTTTAAGCGATCTAATTTTTAATGTATTATGATGACTAATAGCCTCTCTCTTTAATTTCCTAAAAACATATACCATATTGTGATCACTTAAACCAAGCTCCAAAACACCACTTTCATGTATCCTAGAAATGTCTGAAACCAATATAACATCAATAATTGTACTGCTTTTAGAAGTAATTCTGGTTGGGTCACTGATAATTTGATTCAATGCATATGATTTACAAAATGAACTGAACTGCTTAAACACTGATGAATCTTTCTTCAACATATCTGTGTTTAAATCGCCCAGAATAAGCAATTCTTGACTTAAAACATAATTAGACCTATTTAAGACCTCATCCAGACTCTCATAAAAATCACTTTGATCCGGAGGACGATAACAGATACCAACCAAAATCGGTTTACTCTTTGGCAACAAAACTTCAAGCCAAATCGCCTCCACTGTAGAGTTTATAAAATCACTTCTCACATTACACACCAAATCTGACCTTACATATGCACATACACCACCTCCTTTCCGATTTCGATCTCTTCTGAACAAACAATAATTTTCAATTTGAATCTCTGCATCCAATATTGAATCATCAAGCCATGTTTCGCTGCAACTAAACAACGCCACTTTAGATTCTTGACAAAAATATCGTAGTTCACTTATCTTTGGAAGAAGACTTCTGACGTTGAGGTGAGCCATATGCAAACCTTTCATTGATCTAAAAGTTCTGTAATCGCTTAATGAGGACGTCCTCGCATCCTTGAGTAGCGTTTCTTCCTCATCCTTCACAGAAGATTTAGTCAATTGGCTCCTCTGTCTCATTCCTTCTTTCTCCGTGATCGATATTTGATTTATGATTATGTATTTGTGCTGCAAAATAGACGTGTGTTGTAAGCACACCTCTTTGGAATTGTAATTTAACTTATGTTGATAAGGGGCAGATATTATAAGTTTATCTTCTTTCTGCTCCTTTTCATTTCTTTTTTTTAAAGAATGAAATAAAATATGAAATGAAATGAAAATATGGAATGAAAGGCCCTAAATGGTTTAGCTCCTGCGTACCTAACTAGCCTTCTACCACGCTACAATCCATCACGCTCCCTAAGGTCACAAAACACTGGACTTTTGGTAGTTCCTAGTATAACAAAGTCCACTAAAGGAGGTAGAGCTTTTTCACATTTGGCTCCCAAACTCTGGAATAGTCTTCCTGATAGTGTTTGGGGTATAGACACACTCTCTCCGTTTAAATCTAGATTAAAATCGCATCTCTTTCGCCAAGCATTCAAATAATGTATCTCTTAAATTATGACTGCAAGTTGTATCTGATCAAATGTGCATTTTTATTCTTTATCTTTGGTTAAACTAATTAATTTTACTCTGTTGGAACAGCAGCTATGCTAATGATGTCTCTGTTTGTTTCTCTGTTTCTGCTGGGATCTTCATCCCGTGGTAACTAGGATTTACACAAGCTCCAGTCTGGATCCAGAACACCTGAGAAGAGATGATGCTGACCCTCAGAGGACCTCAGATGATGCTGACCCTGAATCAACAACAGAACTAACAAATATTGCTACAAGTGTGACTGCATCATATAATAATTATTAATTCTTAATAATATTAATAATGTTCATCGTCTGGCTGACTAAGTCCTGTATTTATTTTTCTAAAAATCCTGTCATACGCACACAAACTGACAGTCACCACTTATAAGCTACTACTAAATATTATAGAAACATAATTTTCTGTAAAGTTGCTTTGTAACGATTTGTATTGCAAAAAGTGCTATTCAAATAAACTTGAATTGAAATTGAATTGGTGAGGTCAGAATAATTAGGAATAAACCGTCTATAATATCCCGCCAGTCCCAAGAACTGCCTTACCTGCTTTTTGGTCTTGGGACATGGGCAGGTCGCAATAGCGGCTGTCTTGTCAATTTGGGGACGCACCTGTCCATGCCCCAAGTGGAAGCCCAGATACTTTACTTCCACACGCCCAATCGCACACTTCTTTGGGTTGGCCGTGAGTCCAGCCCCCCTCAGCGATCTCAGGACAGCCCTCAGATGCTGCATATGCCGCTGCCAATCATTACTAAATATAATGATATCATCTAGGTAGGCAGCCGCATATGCAGCATGGGGCTGCAGAACCCTATCCATGAGGCGCTGAAAGGTGGCCGGTGCTCCGAACAATCCAAATGGAAGGGTAACAAATTGGTGTAATCCAAAAAGCATCGTGAAAGCTGTCTTTTCTTTGGATAATGGAGACAAGGGGATCTGCCAATAACCCTTCGTTAAGTCCAATGTCGAATAAAAACGACCCGAGCCTAGCCGATCAAGCAACTCGTCAACCCGCGGCGTTGGATACACGTCGAATTTCGACACAGCATTCCCCTTGCGGTAATCCACAAAGAACCGGACTGAGCCGTCCGTTTTCGGAACTAAAACTATCGGGCTTGCCCAGTTACTGTTGGATTCTTCTGTTACCCCCATGTCAAGCATTGTGCCTAATTCAGCCTGAACTACCCTTTTCTTATGCTCAGGTAAGCGATACGGCCAGCTGCGAACTACCACGCACGGCTCCGTATCGATATGGTGCTGAATGAGGTTGGTACGGCCCGGTAGGGGCGAGAACACGTCGGCAAATTCCGCCTGTAATTTCGTTTTTGTCTTCTGGGTCTTCTGGGTTTTGACATCATCCCCACTCTATGTATTCTGATCAATTATGATAACTTTAGTAGGGCAAGTTAAATCAAATCTTTGAATAACCAGAAAAGATGCCCAGACTGTCATCTCCCATTGTAAAGATGCTGAGGTGACTCCCCATGTTGTCCAGTCGCCGATGTCCCAATTAATCCTTCATGTAGACATAAGTTTGTTTTTCTTTTTTCTTCATTTAAATGACACTGAATTATTGTCAACCTAAAAACCATCTCATGAAACTACAATAAAAAAATTTTTTGTCTGTGACCTACATTTGTCTGCCACAGTGGGACACTCTTTTCCAACCCCTGATTCATCCAATATTGATCGTAATGTATTCAGTCAATTGATATATTGTATACTGCAATTCAGATGAGTCTTTCAAGTACTTCAGCAAAACAAGAATGAGAAATTTACATAAGTTAAGATGCTTTTGAAATTACTATAATTTTAAATTCCATGCTGAACAGAGCATGTCACTGTTGGATGCTGGGAATTTATGCAAATGAAAGTCTTTGAGGGATTGATTTAGAGTCTTTACAATAACATCCAGAATATGAATATTCTAAATCACGTGCCATTTTCAGCTTTCAGACTGTTTAATGTAAGCTTTGTCTACTGAGAGCTTTTGTAATGTTTCATCTTATTACTAAACGGTACAATCCACTGAGCACACAGCATTTCAGTCTCGTTTTCATCCCTGTCAAAAATTAAATATGGTGTTACCGTGGCTAATGTCTGTTATCATTTTCATTGTCCCATTCTCTGTTTAGTAGCTTTAATAATCAAGTACAGTATTTCCAGTCCTTCCAGCCACATCAGCACAATAATCATAGATTTAATTACATGGCCATTTGTGTTGTTTTGTGTAAAAAGCTTATACTTTGTTTTTGAAACTATTCCATAGATTCACTGGGTAGCTTCAGCATTTTTTGCTACATGAGTGTTTTGAGTACTAGTAGTTAGATGGTGACTTCAGGTGTCAGGATGTAATTTAATACATTTAAAACACCCTTTTCATCCTGCTGTGTGTGTCAGATCTATGAAAGTTCAGCGGTTTTTTTTTGATCATCATGTAAGAGTATCTACAGTCTATCATCCATCATTTAGCTTTAAGCCTTGGTAGTTTTTCCAAATATTTTTCTAAATATCTTCTTTTGCATTGGAATGACAATGGAAAGTAAATAATCTATGAAATGAAATGGTTTTTTTTTTGGTGCAGGTGAACTATCCCTGTAAAGGTGCACTTTACTGTTTTTTTCCCATGTTTTACACAAAGAAATTGATAATACTTATAGTGCTTGACAAATTTATTAGACCAACACCCATTGTAAGGCTGTGCCACAGCTGCCTTGAACTAACAATTATGGTAATTACCAAAATAATTTTTGTTTCTGCAATGGTTAATCCACCAGTGTGTGTAAAATGTTTAGTTACCAAACAGTTATGCTGAAATATAATTATTGCTGTTATCCATGAATTTACTGTGTTATAAGAAAAAATAGTAAAGCATAGGAAATCCCAAGTATGTATTACAAGCACAACTAATGTGTGGTTCAAGAGATGGTGTACCCAAAAGGTAAATGTTCCCCTAATCCCATCCTCAACCTTAATCCTGGAACATACCTGTAGGACGTTTTTGGCTCATATCATCACATGACAACTTTTTCCAGTTTAAACTCAACAAGCTAATAATTCCTTTGGAAGGATAAACAGAGAAAACATTAACAACAATCTCTGTTTTTTAATGTTTATGTTTGCATTTTATTGTCCTATTTTTTATTTTAAATGATTCAAATGAATATAAGCCAGTGTATTGAACCAACACAAGTATTTTTTTAAGGTTCACAAGCATAAAAGTGATTTTTTTAAAGTTACTGTAATTCTAATTTAATATCTGTCTAGTAGAAAATAAAGTACTTGCTTAAGATCACTGGTGACTTTTCATTGGATGCATTCTGACACCAAGCCCTATAAACACACTGGTATGGTATACACGTAAATACAGGTGCGTCAAGAAACTTTCCTCCGACGGTTTGGAAACCGGTGAGCCGAGACCACAGGCGGGCGGAGACACCCTCCTGTGACCCGAAGCCCGTTTAGGAAAACGGTGAGCCGAGACCATAGGCGGGCGGAGACGCCTTCCTCTGACCCGAAGCTCGTTTAGGAAAACGGTGAGCCAAGACCACAGGCGGGCGGAGACGCCTTCCTCTGACCCGAAGCCCGTTTAGGAAAACGGTGAGCCGAGACCACAGGCGATCGGAGACGCCTTCCTCTGACCCGAAGCCTGTTTAGGAAAACGGTGAGCCGAGACCATAGGCGGGCGGAGACGCCTTCCTCTGACCCGAAGCCTGTTTAGGAAAACGGTGAGCCGAGACCACAGGTGGGCGCAGACACCCTCCTTTGACCCGAAGCCCGTTTAGGAAAACGGTGAGCCGAGACCATAGGCGGGCGGAGACGCCTTCCTCTGACCCGAAGCCCGTTTAGGAAAACGGTGAGCCGAGACCATAGGCGGGCGGAGACGCCTTCCTCTGACCCGAAGCCCGTTTAGGAAAACGGTGAGCCGAGACCATAGGCGGGCGGAGACGCCTTCCTCTGACCCAAAGCCCGTTTAGGAAAACGGTGAGCCGAGACCACAGGTGGGCGGAGACGCCTTCCTCTGACCGAAGCCCGTTTGGGAAAACGGTGAGACGAGACCACAGGCGGGCAGAGACACCCTCCTCCGATGAGAAGCCTGTTTAGGAAATGGTGAGCCGAGACCACAGGTGGGCGGAGACACCCTCCTTTGACCCGAAGCCCGTTTAGGAAAACGGTGAGCCAAGACCACAGGCGGGCGGAGACGCCTTCCTCTGACCCGAAGCTCGTTTAGGAAAACGGTGAGCCAAGACCACAGGCGGGCGGAGACGCCTTCCTCTGACCCGAAGCCCGTTTAGGAAAACGGTGAGCCGAGACCACAGGCGATCGGAGACGCCTTCCTCTGACCCGAAGCCTGTTTAGGAAAACGGTGAGCCGAGACCACAGGCGGGCGGAGACACCCTCCTCCAATGAGAAGCCCGTTTAGGAAATGGTGAGCCGAGACCACAGGCGGGCGGAGACGCCTTCCTCTGACCCGAAGCTCGTTTAGGAAAACGGTGAGCCAAGACCACAGGCGGGCGGAGACGCCTTCCTCTGACCCGAAGCCCGTTTAGGAAAACGGTGAGCCGAGACCACAGGCGATCTGAGACGCCTTCCTCTGACCCGAAGCCTGTTTAGGAAAACGGTGAGCCGAGACCATAGGCGGGCGGAGACGCCTTCCTCTGACCCGAAGCTCGTTTAGGAAAACGGTGAGCCAAGACCACAGGCGGGCGGAGACGCCTTCCTCTGACCCGAAGCCCGTTTAGGAAAACGGTGAGCCGAGACCACAGGCGATCGGAGACGCCTTCCTCTGACCCGAAGCCTGTTTAGGAAAACGGTGAGCCGAGACCACAGGCGGGCGGAGACACCCTCCTCCGATGAGAAGCCCGTTTAGGAAATGGTGAGCCGAGACCACAGGCGATCGGAGACGCCTTCCTCTGACCCGAAGCCTGTTTAGGAAAACGGTGAGCCGAGACCACAGGCGATCGGAGACGCCTTCCTCTGACCCGAAGCCTGTTTAGGAAAACGGTGAGCCGAGACCATAGGCGGGCGGAGACGCCTTCGTCTGACCCGAAGCCCGTTTAGGAAATGGTGAGCCAAGACCACAGGTGGGCGCAGACACCCTCCTTTGACCCGAAGCCCGTTTAGGAAAACGGTGAGCCGAGACCACAGGCGGATACAGATACAGCAGTGGTTTACTTGTGTCAGTGGTTTGGTTCAATCTATATACCAGATTCTTTCTGGTGTATTGAACTTGATTCGGGTATTTTTCAGCTGGCTACATCTGTGTTTAGCTGTGTGGAAAATTGGTTCAAATCTGTTCAACTTGATCAAAAAGTTCAGCAGATTGTACCACTGGAAGACCTCAGCAAACTGCCAGGATTCTCTTTCTCCAAGCCTGGAAGGAGGATGGATAACTTTTAAATAAATAAATAAGTGACATTTTGTTTGTGTTTTTATTTACTCATGAGTAAGTGGTGTCCAGTTGACAGAGGTCTTCAGTATAAAACTACAGCCATTTGGACAAACTTCAGAATCGATGAAGTTCAACAGAAGCATGAAGATCCTTCAGCTTGCAACATCGTCTTTCAAAGAGTTCATCTATCATCTTTAAGAGCGAGGCCTATGAGGAATGGGATGGGATTGTTTTACAGTTGGAGTTCCAGAAGGTTCCATAGCCTGATAGTTCTTGGGTCATTGAGATTGAGCTGTTGGATTCACTTTGGGCTGGAAAACCCCTTCTAAAGATGGTTGATTCAATCCTTGCGCTGTAATGCATTTGGACAACACTCAGCGATTAATATGGCTTGCCTCATGCTCATGGTGATCGAGTTCATTGGTATGAACAGAAAAGAAAAAAAGAAAGGAAGAAAGAATAAGAAGGAAGATGCTTTTTTTCAAATCTGTTAGAAACTTTCTTCTGTGGAATACAAAAGAACATTCACCAAACACAGATTTATCACTCGTTATCACAGCAAAGTAACTGTTTAAATCGAATATGTTTTAAGTATTCAATTAACTTTGGCACATAATGTGTTTCTCTGTATGCATGAATGAGGTGAGTGTGTGTGTTTCTGCTTCAGTTTTCCAGAAACTTCTGTAAGGCATCGCCCAGACACGTCACAAAACCTCTTCACCTCGATCATTGGTTCTGTCTCAGATCCAGCGAAGGATTTCTACCTGGGTGCATTTGACTTCAACATCTCTCAGTCATTAAAAAGTGCTAGAAACACTTAGTGCACAAACAGACTCTGTTTGCACTAAAAGTTCCCTTGCTTCACTGTCAGACCAATATCCAACAAAATCTGACAATATGGATACATTCCTCCAACAGTAATTGTGTTAAAACATTTAAGCACAACATGACTCATTCAAAACAGGTGTGTCCCCTTATCATAAACCTGCCATAAAGTTATGCTATGAATTCCCCTAAGATCTCAGGCTGTATAAAACATCGTCATTCCAGCCCAGTTACACTAACCAGTGTTAAGTCCATTAATAAAAATACAATCCTGCCTGTTTCAACACCAGCACTTCATGCAGAACTCAAGTAATGCTTACTCTTGCTATGGTGTGCTAATGCTCTATGAGCATTTTGTGTATAAAGTACTTTAGTTACATCATTGCTAGCCCGGCCCCCTGCCATTCATTTATTTAACTTTTCCAACATTACCAACATTCTTCAAAATATTTAAAGAAACTCATACAGGTTTGTAAATACATGAGGGTGAGTAAAAGTAAATTTTTGGGTAATTAACCCTTTAATTGTGTGGCCATTTGTTTGTGTTTTTGGCCTATACTTTGTTCTTAAAACCCATCCAAAAGTTATTTAGCTGTAGCATGTTATGCTAGGTGAGTTTTTCAGGTACTGTTAGTGAGGTGGCCCCCTCTTGTGGCTGGAGAAATTTACTACATTTAAAATGTGCTCATCCTGGGTGCATAGCTATTACTGAACTAAATTCAGAGATCTGCAGGTCATCATATTTAAGATCTGGGTCTCATATATTAGAGAGTCTACAGATTAACTTTAATTATTTACCTTTATGAAGTCTTGGTAGTTTCTCTATTAGTAGTTAATTAGTTACTTGTTTAGCCCTGAATGTAAAAAAAAAAAAAAAAAAAGGAGAAATGCTGCCTTAAAGGGATAGTTCACCCAAAAATGAATATTCTGTCATTTACTCGCCTCGTGTAGTTCCAAACCTGTATGACTTTCTTTTTTACTGTAGAAAACAAAAGATGAAGTTTTGATGAATGTTGAGAAAATATGAGGCTGAGTAATTGATGACAGAATATTATGAAGAAGCACTTGGTATGTTGCTCCTTATTAAAAAAAATTTTACTTAAAAAAATTAATAATACTTAAGCAAAGTATGTTTAAAATTATGTCCACTCACATGAGATGAAGACATCTGTGACCTAGTGATTATTTTAGGGGGAGCAGATCACCTCATGAGGATCAGGGTTGCCCAGTTTCACCCCCCTGCCAAATTATAACCCACCTCGTTACCTGATTGCCTAACCCCTCCTCCACATCTAATCCTAAACCTACCAATACTAAAAGGTGAAAATCTGGCCGGGAGTAAGAATAGGGCACAACACTGAGGGGGGTGTATTCCAGAAATCAAGGTTAACTTGAAGTCACATATACATGTATACATTTTCTTGTTGTCTTGTTTTGTAGCACGCAGCTTGTTTTCCACTGTCTGCCTGTTTTCATGCTGTCATGTTTTGTGTGAACAAGTGATTTGAGTGTTCTCATTAGCTGCTTGTTCGGGGAGCCGTTTCAATAACTAATGACTAATCCTGAGATGGGAAACTGTCCCCTTGTCCAAATATCCGCACATGTGGTCTTTGCACTTGACCACTTATATGACGTATTTCCTATATTTGGTTAAAGTGAGCATGAAGACCACAAGTGCGTGTAGAATATTTCATTACCTGATGGGATACGCTTATAGTGTTGTAAAAATGCAAGTGTTTAAAGAGCTTTCTTTTTATTTTCAATACTTAAAATAAACTTCTTAATGTCTGTTCAGTAGTTTCTATAACAGAAGACAAAATTTAATGTTGTGATGCTTCCAATTAAGTGATAAAAAGCAGTTGCAAATGTTGCACAAAACAATTATCACCACACCAATAAAACATGCATCTCTTTGTTTTACTACCAAATTGTAATAGCTTATTATTATTATTCAATATACGTGGTATGAATCTCTTTTACGCCGCAAGCCATATATGGATGCTATTGTTGCCTTGGTAACGCTGGATACAGGATTCCCCTGCTTCCACAGTCAGACCATCAAACTGCTCAGGTGAGTTCAACACAACTAACAGTGGAGCAGAAGGGAAATTAGATTTATATTTGATTCATATTGGAAAATATATTTGATTTATATGGAAAAAATGTAATGTTTAGAAAAATCAAGCTACAAAAATTTGTATTTGAATGAGATTAATTATCAGTGAGTTTTTGAAATAATGAACAAATCATGCAACATGTAAATTTAGTGAGTTAAAAAGTTAAATTACAGTACAGAATTATTAAGAAAGCATAACAGATGGCATAAAAATCTCAACAATGTGATTTATGGTTTTCCTTGATTGTAAATTGAATATTAGGCATTTTTAAAGTTTGTCCTCGATTTTTTTCCCCAACATTTTATTTAACTGTAATTGTTTTTTTGTGTTATTATTATTATTATATTTGTTTGTTTATTTATTTATTTTGTTTGTAGAGATAATATTGTTAAATTATTCTATGCAATTCATTAAAATATAATTATGATTATTTAAAATGTATTACTTGAGTATGTCATGAATTTAGCCTTTGACGTTGATGTTAGACTCTATACCATCTAAGCTCCTAAAAGAGGTGCTTCCAGAAGTCATAGATCCTCTTCTGACTATTATTAATTCCTCATTGTCATTAGGATATGTCCCCAAAACCTTCAAACTGGCTGTTATTAAGCCTCTCATCAAAAAACCACAACTTGACCCCAAAGAACTAGTTAATTATAGACAATCTCGAATCTCCCTTTTCTGTCCAAGATACTAGAAAAGGTGGTATCCTCACAATTATATTCCTTCTTAAAGAAAAATGGTATATGTGAGGATTTCCAGTCAGGATTTAGACCGTATCATAGTACTGAGACTGCTCTTCTTAGAGTTACAAATGATCTGCTCTTATCATCTGATCGTGGGTGTATCTCTCTATTAGTTTTATTGGATCTTAGTTCTGCGTTTGACACAATTGACCACAACATTCTTTTGCATAGACTTGAACACTTTGTTGGCATTAATGGAAGTGCATTAGCATGGTTTAAATCGTACTTATATGACCGCCATCAGTTCGTAGCAGTGAATGAAGATGTATCCTATCGACCACAAGTGCAGTATGGAGTACCTCAAGGCTCAGTACTAGGGCCGCTACTCTTCACGCTTTATATGTTACCCTTGGGAGATATCATCAGGAAACATGGTGTTAGCTTTCACTGTTATGCTGATGATACTCAGCTCTATATTTCTTCGCAGCCCGGTGAAACACACCAATTTGAAAAACTAATGGAATGCATAGTCGATATAAAAAACTGGATGACGAGTAATTTCTTACTGCTAAATTCTGAAAAAACAGAGGGGTTAATTATAGGACCTAAAAACTCTGCTTGTAATAACCTAGAACACTGTCTAAGGGCCCTATCTTGCACCCAGCGCAATTGACTTTGTACACCGACGCTTGTGTCATTCCTATTTTGCACCCGGGCAAAGCGCGCTTTTCCCTCCACAGAAGCACGTCGCTAAACTAGGGAATGAACTTGCGCTCCCTGGGCGGTTCAGCGCAAAAAAGGAGGCGTGTTCCGGAGCAAACGTTCCTTCATGCTATTTTGCAGGTTTAGAAAATAATTGCGCTACCAACCAGGAAAAAATAGTTCAAAGTCAGTGGCGCGTTGCGCATGTTATTCATATGCTATTTTAAGGGCGCATGCTTGGCCATAATCAATGTAGCGTGTGCACAACGTGCACGATTCTCTCATCTACACAGAAGCAGCAGTTATCATTTTTGCAAATCATACATTATTACGATAGATAGATAGATAGATAGATAGATAGATAGATAGATAGATAGATAGATAGATAGATAGATAGATAGATCTACAATTTATTATAAAAGCATACATCTAGCTTACACATTTACCCAAATTATAATACGCCTTTTTAAATTATAATACGCCTTTTTTATGGGGTAGTCGTGGCCTAATGGTTAGAGAGTCGGACTCCCAATCGAAAGGTTGTGAGTTCGAGTCCCGGGCCGGCAAGAATTGTGGGTGGGGGGAGTGCATGTACAGTTCTCTCTCCACCTTCAATACCACGACTTAGGTGCCCTTGAGCAAGGCATCGAACCCCCAACTGCTCCCCGGGCGCCGCAGCATAAATGGCTGCCCACTGCTCCGGGTGTGTGTTCACAGTGTGTGTGTGTGTTCACTGCTCTGTGTGTGTGCACTTTGGATGGGTTAAACGCAGAGCACAAATTCTTAGTATGGGTCACCATACTTGGCTGAATGTCACTTCACTTTAACCGAAGTTATTTTGGGTGGGTTTCTCCATCCCCAACGTCCCTGACGAGAGCGTTGCTCTCCTCGGCTGTGAACCGCTCCTGGCGCGCGTCTGGCAAATCCGCCGTTATAATAGGAATCCGCTTTAGAACAAGCGCGCCTGCTCTTAAAGGGAATGTGAGATGATGCTCTGATTGGTTTATTTCACGTAACGCCCAAACCACACCTATGAATAATGAAGCTACTTCAGACCAACCCATTTTAGATTTGCGCCTGGCGCAAGAGCCGTTTATCCCGCCGGGAAAATAGCAACAGCGCCGAGACCCGCCCACAAAGTTACTTGCGCCTTGCGCTTTGACACTTGCGTTTCAGATCGTTAAAAAAGGGCCCTAAGACTCGATGGTTGCTCTGTCAATTCTTCGTCATCAGTTAGGAACCTAGGTGTGCTATTTGATCGCAATCTTTCCTTAGAAAGCCACGTTTCTAGCATTTGTAAAACTGCATTTTTCCATCTCAAAAATATATCTAAATTACGGCCTATGCTCTCAATGTCAAATGCAGAAATGTTAATCCATGCATTTATGACCTCAAGGTTAGATTATTGTAATGCTTTATTGGGTGGTTGTTCTGCACGCTTAGTAAACAAACTACAGCTAGTCCAAAATGCAGCAGCAAGAGTTCTTACTAGAACCAGGAAGTATGACCATATTAGCCCGGTCCTGTCAACACTGCACTGGCTCCCTATCAAACATCGTATAGATTTTAAAATATTGCGTATTACTTATAAAGCCCTGAATGGTTTAGCACCTCAGTATTTGAATGAGCTCCTTTTACATTATAATCCTCTACGTCCGCTACGTTCTCAAAACTCAGGCAATTTGATAATACCTAGAATATCAAAATCAACTGCAGGCGGCAGATCCTTTTCCTATTTGGCGCCCAAACTCTGGAATAACCTACCTAACATTGTTCGGGAGGCAGACACACTCTTGCAGTTTAAATCTAGATTAAAGACCCATCTCTTTAACCTGGCATACACATAACATACTAATATGCTTTTATTATCCAAATCCATTAAAGGATTTTTAGGCTGCATTAATTAGGTAAACCGGAACCGGAAACACTTCCCATAACACCCTATGTACTTGTACATCATTAGAAGAATGGCATCTACACTAATATTAGTCTGTTTCTCTCTTGTTCCGAGGTCACCGTAGCCACCAGATCCAGTCTGTGTCCAGATCAGAGGGTCACTGCAGTCACCCGGATCCAGTACGTATCCAGACCAGATGGTGGATCAGCACCTAGAAAGGACCTCTACATCCCTGAAAGACAGCGGAGACCAGGACAACTAGAGCCCCAGATACAGATCCCCTGTAAAGACCTTGTCTCAGAGGAGCACCAGGACAAGACCACAGGAAACAGATGATTCTTCTGCACAATCTGACTTTGCTGCAGCCTGGAATTGAACTACTGGTTTCGTCTGGTCAGAGGAGAACTGGCCCCCCAACTGAGCCTGGTTTCTCCCAAGGTTTTTTTCTTCATTCTGTCACCGATGGAGTTTCGGTTCCTTGTCGCTGTCGCCTCTGGCTTGCTTAGTTGGGGAAACTTCATCTACAGCGATATCGTTGACTTGATTGCAAATAAATGCACAAACACTATTTAACTGAACAGAGATGACATAACTGAATTCAATGATGTACTGCCTTTAACTATCATTTTTGCATTATTGACACTGTTTTCCTAATAAATGTTGTTCAGTTGCTTTGACGCATGTATTTTGTTTAAAGCGCTATATAAATAAAGGTGACTTTGACTTTGACTTTAACCCTGGAGTGAGTGAGAAGGAAGCAGCAGCTTTTATCATCAAAGTGATTCAGAACTGCTTCCTGAGCAGCAGGTCAGTGTCTCTCACACACATTAATGAATGACATTTCCCCCGACTCTGCATAACATTAATAAGATGACATGAAATGTTTTTCAATTGTTCCAGGAGCAAAACGTATGACATGATCCAGTACTATCAGAACCAGATCCCCTACTGAGTGTGTGTGTGTTTCTCTTACTGTCTCTTAACGCTAAGTTGCACTGTTGTCTCGGTCTGGTGTGTTTGTGCACTTTATACACCTGAAATGTGTTTACATGGATTTATTCGCACTGATATCAGCACTTGTGAAATGTTTTCTGCACACATCACACTGTCTGCTGTAGATGCTTTTAAAATTACAAAACCACTTTTGAGCCACTTTAATTTTTAGATTTTGTGATTTTGTTGTCAGTCTTAATTTCCAGTTAAATCATGTGGTTGTTAAACTACTGCAGATGTGGTTATGGACACAAAAGGCTTGGACTACAGACAAATGTTATATTTTAGAGGTGACAAATTTACACATTAATGCACAAATTAACAAAAATCAGTATTTTAATGTTTATTATGTAATAGAGGAGAGATGTTTGAAGAGTTAATTGTCTGGTTTTTCTTGGTAGTGTTTGCAGCTCTGAATATGTGTTCATGTTTCTGAATCACTGCTTGTTTTGCAGTATGTGACTGTTTATTGATCAGTTGATCGTACAGTGTGACTAATCTTTGTTTGCTCATTTATACAAATCAATTTTCTGCCTCTCTTTCTGTTCTATTCTGTTTGTTTGGATTATTTATTCTGTGTGTGTGCTATTTAATAAATGCCCACGGTAATCACCTGTACACATTTATAATGCTTATTTACTCACATTTTCTCCAATATTACATTTAATTTAGAAAAGAGTGAGTCTACAATTTCAAGGAAAGGATGACATGGTTTTGGTGATGTGTTACAATAACATTGCATTTGTTAACATTAGTTAAAAAACATAAGTTTAACTGTTAATTGTAAGTTTAAAAGTTAACTGTAAAGTGTTACCGGTTTTTTTTTTCATTCAGTGTTTCATAATAATCTAAGTCTAAATTTATTAGAGTGTGAGATCAATGCACACAAAACCTCTTTTCCAGTTAACATCAATAGTTAATATTCCAGTCTAATGACACACCTACAGAAAATACAAACCCGATTCCAAAAAAGTTGGGACACTGTACAAATTGTGAATAAAAACAGAATGCAATGTGGAAGTTTAAAATTTCAATATGCAGAATACAACATAGATGACATATCAAATGTTTAAACTGAGAAAATGTATCATTTTAAGGGGAAAATAAGTGGATTTTAAATTTCATGGCATCACCACATCTCAAAAAAGTTGGGACAAGGCCATGTTTACCTCTGTGTGGCATCCCCTCTTCTTTTTATAACAGTCTGCAAACATCTGGGGACTGAGGAGACAAGTTGTTCAAGTTTAGGAATAGGAATGTTGTCCCATTCTTGTCTAATACTGTCTTAGGTCTTCTTTATCGCATCTTCCTCTTTATGATGCACCAAATGTTTTCTATGGGTGAAAGATCTGGACTGTAGGCTGGCCATTTCAGTAACCAGATTCTTCTTCTACACAGCCATGATGTTGTAATTGATGCAGTATGTGGTCTGGCATTGTCATGTTGGAAAATGCGAGGTCTTCCCTGAAAGAGACGACGTCTAGATGGAAGCATATGTTGTTCTAGAACTTGGATATACCTTTCAGCATTGATGGTGCCTTTCCAGATGTGTAAGCTGCCCATGCCACACACACTCATGCAACCCCATACCATCAGAGATGCATGCTTCTGAACTAAGCGCTGATAACAATTTGGGTTGTCCTTGTCCTCTTTAGTCTGGATGATCTGGCGTCCCAGTTTTCCAAAAAGAACCTCAAATTTTGATTCGTCTGACCACAGAACAGTTTTCCACTTCGCCACAGTCCATTTTAAATGAGCCTTGGTCCAGAGAAAACTCCTGCGCTTCTGGATCATGTTTAGATATGGCTTCTTTTTTGACCTATAGAGTTTTAGCTGGCAATGGCGAATGGCACGGTGGATTGTGTTCATGACAATGTTTTCTGGAAGTATTCCTGAGCCCATGTTGTGATTTCCATTACAGTATCATTCCTGTATGTGATGCAGTGCTCTATAAGGGCTGAAGATCACGGGCATCCAGTCTGGTTTTCCAGCCGTGACCCTTACACACAGAGATTGTTCCAGATTCTCTGAATATTTGGATGATATTATGCACTGTAGATGATGATAACTTCAAACTCTTTGCAATTTTTCTCTGAGAAACTCTTTTCTGATATTGCTCCACTATTTTTCGCCGCAGCATTGGGGGAATTGGTGATCCTCTGCCCATCTTGACTTCTGAGAGACACTGCCGCTCTGAGAGGCTCTTTTTATACTCAATCATGTTGCCAATTGACCTAATAAGTTGTAAATTGGTCCTCCAGCTGTTCCTTATATGTACATTTAACTTTTCCGGCCTCTTATTGCTACCTGTCCCAACTTTTTTGGAATGTGTAGCTCTCATGAAATCCAAAATGAGCCAATATTTGGCATGCTCACAATTTGTAAAGTGACCCAACTTTTTTGGAATCGGGTTTGTAGTAATGCTTTTCTCTTCTTCTTCTTCTTCTTCTCCAGAAAGAATCACATTTTTGAGGGCTTAAACATTCATGAAACTTTGAAAATGCGTCAAACCTGGTGAAAATTTTCGTCTGATATAGGATTCAGAAGAGGGTGTGGCAAAATGACTCGACAGCGGCACCTATATTTAAAAAAATCAACAGCCTTCCAGCTATGTTTCACGTACATGCACGAAAATTGGCACACATATGTAACACACCAATACCTACAAAAAAGACTCTTGGAGCAAAATTCTAATCCCAACAGGAAGTCGGTTATTTTTAATATTATGAGCAAATTTTGTGTAATTTTTGTCATTTCCATGCGTTGTATTTTAACGAACTCCTCCTAGAGATTTATTCAGATCAACACCAAATTTGGTAAGCCTAATCTAAAGGCCTTTGCAATATTAAATTGCGAAGATCTTGAGTTTTCGTTGAAGGGCGTGTCCGTGGCGGCCTGGCGAATTTTGATGTTTCGCCATGAAAAATTAAGTTGCTATAAGACTCTTAAACATGCCCATATTCAGTTATAGTCATAGCACCACCTATTGGCAACAGGAAGTGACATATTTTGTGTCTGTGATGAACTGTGACGAACTACTCCTAGAAATTTTATGACATCAATGTCTTTTTTGTGGTCAGTCTAATCTAAAGGCCTGTGCGATGTTAAGTTGTGAAGATCTTGAGTTTTCGTTAAAAGGCGTGTCCATGGCGCCCGTGACGAAGTTCGATGTCTCACCATGGGAATAAAAGATGTTACAACTCAGGCATAAAATGTCCGATCTTCCCCAATCTTCACATGTGTGATAAGAGTCCTGGCCTGAACAGATCTGAAGGCCAATATTCCATCGGGTTTGTCAAAATGACTCGATAGTCGACTCGAAGTCGACTGTTGACTTCAGGGTTATCCTGAGCTGGAATTGTTTTCGGCCTCTGTAAAGGAAGAGAACAAATATGAGCGATCTGTGACTGTGGCTGTGACACTCCTGAATCAAGCGTACTCACCTGTCTATGATCCAGTCCTCGGTGTTCATCGTACTGCCTGCACTTGAAAACACGGAGTATTCATTCGAACACTTGTGAATCACTAATAAACACTGTGTACTGAATTCACCTACCTTTGTCTCCCGGGCATATCCTGACAAAAACATTATCAAAAATAGTTTCTGTTAATATCATTAAATGGAAGGTGAGCTACCATGAGCTAACAATGAACAGAGGTATTCATTACTAATAAATTAAGTACTCATTTTTAATGCATTAATGGGAACTCATAATAATCTAAATTTATAAATGAGAGCATGAGCTCAATGCCTTTTCCAGTTAAACTCAATAGTTAAAAGTCCAGTTAATTGACATACCTACCGAAATAACTAATGCTTTTCTGTTTTTGTTTGCCTTTGTATTTTGTTTACTTGAACTTTTTTTTTTTAATGTTCAAATGAATACAGGGGAGTATATTAAACAGGAAGTATTTGTAGCTTGTTTGACCTCAGTGATGAGTCCTTTTCTTTATACATTTTTTTCTTTAAAAATATTAATACAAATATTAATCTTTGTCTAATATAATAAAAAGTGCTTTATTGTTCCAAAAAAAAGGAAAAGCATTCTATGCATCTTGTATTAAAAAAAAGAGCATAAATTACAGGTTGAAGAATGTTTCCTGTAAATGTTCACCTTTCAAACACCATCTTCTGACATCAAATCACCTGAGATCTTCAAATTTTCATTGGATGTTGTGTATGTCTGCAGGATTGACATCATGAGATTGTCAAAGTGTACAGCTGCAGGGAGGACATCATTTTGGATTGTAAACGTTCTGCTTATTGTGGGCGGAGACAAGAGCACAGAAGTGGGTGGAGACAAGCTCATGGAGGAAGTGGGCGGAGACAAGCTCACAGAGGAAGTGGGCGGAGACCACATAAATTCTGTAAACGTGTCCCACCCTCGCTCATTTGGACGGACATTTGCAGGGAGAAAGAAGCCAGTGGTTTAGCTGCTTGTAGAAATTTCTAGAAGCCTAAAATAATTTACAGAAAGTTGTCTTGAGTTCACTGAGGTAAAAGATATGTCATTACTAATCAGAATTCAACCTGACTCGGTTACCACAGAAAAGTCCCCTGCTTGGCCTTTTGGAAAAATCCGGCGATGGTTTCGATGCTTGAGAGAAGCAGGAAAGCCACTTGAGTCTCTGTTCCAGATTATTGCAGGAGTGTGCCAGATTGTCTGGGCTCTCTTTAACTCCATTCATATTTTCTCAGCTGGGTTCAGCTCGTTGGAGTTAGGTTCCACTGTAAAGTCACCTGCTTGGCCTTTGGCAACAATCCGGCGATGGTTTGGACGCTTGAGAGAAGCAGGAAAGCCACTTCAGTCTCTGTTCCAGATTACTGAACCTGTGTACCAGATTGGTTCAAGTCTATTCAACTTGGCTAAGACTTTCTCAGCTGGGTTCAGCTGGCTCAAGTTGGGATCGGGTGTGTGCCAAATTATATTGGGTGTAAACCGATTGATTGAGAAATGTCTTGAAAACACTGAAACCACCCAATGAACCCCTTACCAATGTGTTGAAAACACGGAAACCATCCAGTGAACTCCCAGGAAATGTGTTTTCAACACTGAAACCATCCAGTGATCCCCCTGAAAATGTCTTGAAAAATCTTGTCTTGAAAAATCTTGTCTTGAAAAATCTTGTCTTGAAAAATCTTGTCTTGAAAAATCCAATGAACCCCTAAAAGGGTGAGGAGTGGGCAGACTATATTCACAATTATTTAAAAAAAAAAAAAACTCTTCTTGTGAGTTTTTGTTCAGTCAAGTGTGTGTGTGTATCTTCTCTGGTGCGGTCGACTTCAATACAAACTTCAGTATCACAGACCTTTTTGCATTTACAGAAGGTTCTTGAGCCGTTCGTGATTGAGGTATTGAATCTATTTTGAGCTGTTGAGTCCAACTCTTTTGGACATTAGTTCATGTGTGATGTGGGATAAAGCATATTCAGCATCACTGATTAAAAAAAAAGAGCGATAAAGAATAGAGTGAAGCAGGTTTCCTGTAAATGTTCTCCCTTCAAAGAAAACGAAACTGTTGTCAGAAGATAGGGGAACTCCAGTTTTTTTTTATTCTTCTGACGTCAAATCACCTGAGATCTCTGACTTGTCATTGGATGTTGTTGATCTGATGTTGTCAGATCTCTGACTCAGAACTTTGCTGCCCCACTGACGTTGTAAGTTTTGTCAAATATGACGAGCCTCGTGTCAAACCTCTGAGCGTACATTTTCAGGACTGACATCATGAGGTTGTTGGAGCGTACAGCTGCAGGGTTGACTCCATTTTGGATTGAAAAGCCCTTTTAATGGCAGCTGCTGTCCTCCTGTGCCACAGCTCATAAGTTTGGACAACAGTCAGTGTTTAATGTGAGTGTTTTTTTCTGAACTGCTTCAGTGATGAACACTAGGCACACTTGAACTCTCCAGAAGCTTCTGTGATTGTCAGCAACCAGAACGTTTTGAAGAGTATTAAGTAGGAAGGAGATCATCAAACGGTAACTAAACCCAATTTGCTTTGCTCTGTTATTCAGTCGGGCTGTCTGTCTCTGTGTCTATGGTTTAAGAGATCATTGGTTCTCTTTTGGGTCCAGCTAAAGATTTCCACCAGTAGATTTGACTCGCCAGTTTCATGGGCATTATAAAGTACTAGAAACACTGAAATCCAGTGAAATCAGAGCACAAAGCAGCTCAGACCATCATCCTGAATCCCATCATCCTTTTCAGTCCCCATTTCCCCTCCATAACACTGTCCTCAGTAACATTCAAACCATTATCCAACAAAATCTGACATTAAAGATACAATCCTCCATTAAAAAGTGTACCTGCAAGCACAATATGACTCATGTGTCAAATCATATGTCCTGTTATAATAAACATGTTCTACAGGTTTTCCCTAAGATCCCAGTTCAAACACACCCCTGTTCAGCCCAGTCACGCTAACCAGTGTTTGATCCATCAGTTAACACACACTCCTGTCTGTTTCAACACAAGCACTTCATTCAGAACTAGGGTTTAATCTTGTTATTGTGCTTATGCTAACGAGACATCCTCCCTGTTCTTAAACCCCATTTCACTAGTTCATGCTTACATATAATTAGCTGAGGTATGGTATGCGTATTTGGCGTGCTGTCCGGGGAATGGCCCGAACCTAGAGTACCCCCCCTTCCCCGTCTATTTATAAAGTGAACTCAAAGTGAGGAGATGGGGTGGAGGAGGGATGCTGATAAACCGTCAATGGATAGAGGGAAGTCAGCGATATTTATACTATGGGATTGATTACTTGATTATGGTCCACCTGTGTTGATTAGGCTAAGTATCTGACGCGCTCCTCCCGAATCTTATTAATAAAATTTCATTTAGATCACAAAATTAGTAAAACGGATTATAACATAAGGTCCTGCAAATGAAAAATATATTGCACAATGAAAAGATTTATGTATATCGGAAGTATAAGTTGACTATTCCACTTCCTAAAAAAGGACAAAAAGGAGATTAACACACAGATAACAAAAGACAAATAACACAAACAATATTTAATATTATCCAAAGAAATCAAATATGTAAATCAAAATAAAATAAAAAACAGATAAAATACAGAAAAAAATTAAATGTACAAGAAACAGTGACAGGTCTGCCCTTTTAAAAAAGGAAACCAAAAAAAAGTTATTTACCAGTCACCTGAAGCTTTAATATACATGAACAACAAGACACAACATGCTTCAGCGAAAGTACACTGCAGTAAACCAAACCATTTGGACAGTACACAATCTCAGTGCTCAGTCCCAAAGCCAATCTCCAAATACAGAGAAAATACTATAGACCAAAGACACCATTATTAACCACATCGACAACGAAAATTTAGTGTAGCAGTTACTTAAATCTCATAACTAATCAACTTCAATGAAGCAAGCTTATTTAATTTACTGATTGATGTTCAGAGCTTATACACAGCCATCGGCCCATAGGAGGTACCACAATAGTAGATATTTTTCTGCCTCACTTCCCCCAATTTGATTAGAAACGCTGTCAGTAAATCACCCTAAAAAGCATCATCACATAAACAGGAAGTTGTGGATTCAGCACAAACAAATCATACCGTTAACCCACATCCTGTATGACACGGTGTAAGAGAGCCAAAAAGAATACATGTCACACCTCTGTTTATTGATTTGCACTGGCTTCCAATAGCTGCTCGTGTAAAATTCAAGGCATTGATGTTTGCCTACAAAACTACCACTGGCTCTGCACCCATTTACCTAAATGTGTTACTTCAGACTTATGTGCCTCTGGAAGCTTGCGTTCTGCAAGTGAACGTCGCTTGATTGTTCATCCCAAAGAAGCACAAAGTCACTTTTACGGACTTAACCATCTTCAAGAATCGGCTTAAAACACATCTCTTCCATCTTTATTTGACCCTCTAACTTTAACACTCACTGTTCTAATTATATATATATATATATATATATATATATATATGTGTGTGTGTGTGTAAAGACCTCTAACACTAGCTTCTTTTTCTATTCTATCTGTTTTCTTTTTATTTATTATATTATTTAAAAGCCTATGCTAGGTTTACTGTGTTAACCTAACTGAGACTTGTTATAGCACTTATATATCATTGCTCTTTTTGTTGTTTTTGATTGCTTCCACTGTCCTTATTTGTAAGTCGCTTAATTTAAGTAAGTCGCTTAGTTAATTTATCCCCCTCACACATTTATATTTTTAGTTGACAAAAAATTATAAACATCTATTTTTTTATTACTTATTTTAATGTTAAAATTACACTATGTTAAATATATTCAACATTATATTGTAACTGACATTTATATTGTGTACGTATAATATACAGCATATACACAACTGGATTGCTTGTCCTATTTTTAAGTTTCACAAGCACATGTTGTTGTTGTTTTTAATTTAAGGCAAATTAATTTAGCAGATTCGCGACCTGGAGGTGAGGCAGGCCCAGCTGAGAGAGCGGAGAGCCGCGGTGGAATCATCCCGGGCTGACACTCACAAGTCCGGGTTAAGTATACAGCGTGCTGCTAACAGTCCCACCACGTCTACTTCGTGTGATTCTCTGCACAGGCCCGGTGCACCCAGGACGCGATCTTCCCAGATGTCCTTCACTGCGACGCCGGGACACCACAGACCCTGGGTGCATCCACAGCGGAGGATGCGAGCCAGGCCCCGGGCGATGACTTCTCCCTCTCCTGTCTTAGTGATCTCCACCTGGAACCCAAGAGATGGGATGCGACGCTGTGATCATCGGAGACTCCATCGTCCGACACGTAAGTGCTACGTTAGCCGAAGGTAAAGTGCACACTCATTGTTTGCCTGGTGCTCGTGTTCTCGATGTTTCTGCGCAGATACCCACGATCCTGAAGGCCAACGAGAGCCCCAGAGCGGTCGTGCTTCATGCCGGGGTTAAAGACACCACGCTGCGGCAGACGGAGATACTGAAGAGTGACTTCAGGAGCCTGATCGAGACGGTTCGCAGCACGACGCCCACAGCGTGACACAAAAGGTTCAGTAGACTTGTTGCTTTAAATGAATGGTTGTTGTCATGGTGTAAAGAACAGAAACTGCTATTTGTTAATAACTGGAATCTTTTCTGGGAGCGTCCTAGGCTGTTTCGCACTGACGGTCTGCACCCCAGCAGAGTCGGAGCGGAGCTGCTCTCTGACAACATCTCCAGGACACTTCGCTCCATGTGACTAGTAAGACAATTCTCTAATAACTATTATGATGAGTTTTGTTCCACCCGCTTAAATGATAAAAGTACTTGCGCTGTAAAATCTATTAAGACTGTGTCTGTTCCCCGAATAGTGAGGTCAAAATATAAATGTAATTTTATTAATAAGATTCGGGAGGAGCGCGTCAGATACTTAGCCTAATCAACACAGGTGGACCATAATCAAGTAATCAATCCCATAGTATAAATATCGCTGACTTACCTCTATCCATTGACGGTTTATCAGCATGATGGTTCGCTTCGTCCGTCATCTTACCACAGACCCAATTTTCGTACCAACGAAGAGAGCTACACAGGGGATTTATAAGACCTGCTGCTGCTTTTCTCGGACCCGAGATCATTTCTACCCAGCCAAACACGGCCGTTGAGCAGCATTAAGCGTCATCGTGACAGCTGCTCTCCTCGCCAAGCCACACGTCGTGGCCAATAGACCGTGCAAGCTCCGAGCTCGCCTTGCTCGACACAACAATCGTGCCGCCCGAGACCGAGCCCTCCCCGAGCGCTGGATTGCAGCAGAAAGAACCCAACCAGCACGGGTCGAACCCCAGTTCTCACCGCGGCTCAGCCTTTCACCCCGGCGTACCGGCCGAGTGGCAGTTTGAGGCCGCTTCCTCTAGCGGCGCAGACCGCGCGACGTTAACCAATACATTTTCAGGCGAAGACGCTAAAAACAGGTTCTTCTTTTTCTTCATTGGATTTTTACGGCAGTTGGCATCCAAAGTGTTGCATCTAAAAGCAGGTTCGCGGCAAAAGTTTGTTAAACGACGTCATGACACAGTTCCGTCTTCTTCTGCTAGTGTTTTATGGCGGTTTTGGCAAACCAGCGTAAAGGTGCATTACCACCACCTGCTGATTTGGAGTGTGGATTGCGCATAGATTTGGACTACAGATACAAACGTTCCGTCGGACGAAGGTGCCACTTAACCACGAAGCAAAGGCATTACATTCGCCTTACCGCGCACGTTTAAACCTCACGGAAATGATACAGACATAAGTTCCATAAAGAAGAAAAAAAAAAAAAAAAAAAAAAAAAGCTTGTAAGTCTCTGGATAAAAGAGTCTCTGCTAAATGCTTAATTTAATTTTAAATTTTAATTTCTATGCAAGTTTTCTGGTAGGACCAAATCATTTAGGGACCTATTTCACCATTCACAGGTGTGATCACTCAAAATTCATCTAAAACGTATCCGCTATAGTGTTTCAACGCAGGATAGCAAGTGTGAGTAAAATAACTGTCGCCTTTTAAAGTCCACATGAAATCAAAATTGACTATATTTACTTTGTTTGCCTAAATTGATCGTTTTGTGCTGAACAATTCATCCATGCGAGCCAATCCACACACAAAAAAAAAAAAAAAAAAAAAAAAAAAAAAAAAAATTCTGCCTTCATAATCTTTAATCAAAATCTGAAAATGCCCCCCCCCCCCTCTGCATTGGAGGACCTTCACTGATGATGTAGGCTTGAGGAATTTGGTGTCTGCTTAATCCATAACCACGCCCCTCAAACTGACACTGACAGGCTGCCTGTGTGTAGCGAGCATTGACAGCGTGTGAAAGGAGAGATGGCAAGGAGGTGCATTTTTGTAAATGATCCTCGGTGTGTTCCTGTTCTCATCTTCCTTTTCCTGCTGAAACTAAATTGTGGTGATTCAGGTGGCAAGTAATCCTCAACAACCGATTGTAAACTTGCATTTAGATCTGCCTCTATTTTTCGAATTAAACACCTACTTATCTAGATCCAATCAGGTGCTAGTTGGAAAATAAGCCACGCCCACTACTTTCCTCATTTATTATTCCGTTTCTCTCTGAAATACGTCACAACACTGGAGAAAAGTCGTTTGCAACTTCCGTTTCACGGGGACTTTAAGGACCGTAATACGAAAAAACTGGCAAATAAACATCTTTAGAAACCACTTGGAAGCGAATAGCACATAACTGCCATTAACCCATTTGCTTGCAAGCATCGCCAACCGCCCCAGTTTATTATCGTTCATTTTCACAGCACGTTAAACATCACTCCCTTACTTGATCTGGATAAACCCGGCATCAATTGAAAGCCAATTGACCAATATTTCGATAAAACATCATTTCAGTGACAGTTATTAAGTAATTATGTCAGGAAAACGATTCCTATTCCTGAACGGTAAACGTCGAAGTGTTAGCTCGTGGACAAATGTTGATCATGGATCTAGTCAGAAAGAATCATGAGCAGAAACATCTTTATTTTGGGTATGTAATTTCTGTCTCCATGTCAAAAATGGGGGGTGACTGGTAAGGGGTTAATGTTATTGCTGTAATCATGTCTTTCGTTACAACGTCTTACAAGACTAAACATGCTTCATCGTTTCCAAAAGCCTCTGTTTCCACAGTCCATACTACAACGTGAAAACAGCGTTCCAAACGTATCCGCTCGGGAAACAGTCTAAAGAGCCCGGAGGCCAAACGAGAGGAAAGATGCTTTTCCAACAGGAACCTAATAATGTGGACAAGGCTTGAGGAATTGTCAAATCAGGCAACCAATTGCTGAGCTGGTGACACAGTAGGCTACCCATTCATTTTTAGCTTGCCCCATCAAATGTTACTAACCTTTTTTTTTACTCTTCCCACAGCCAACATCTACAGCAGCCGAAGCAAGTAGCCTTGCACGTACCTCCTCACTGCCGCAGCAGTGTCTGCTCCCGCAGGGGCCTTTCCTATACCTCCTCACTGCCGCATCAGTTACTGCTCCCGCAGGAGCCTTACCTGTACCTCATCACTGCCGCAGCAGCGTCTGCTCCCGCAGGAGCCTTTCCCGTATCTCCCCACTGCCGCAGCAGTGTCTGCTCCTGCAGGAGCCTTTCCTATACCTCCTCACTGCCGCAGCAGTGTCTGCTCCCGCAGGAGCCTTTCCCGTATCTCTCCACTGCCGCAGCAGTGTCTGCTCCCACAGGAGCCTTTCCTATACCTCCTCACTGCCGCAGCAGTGTCTGCTCCCGCAGAAGCCTTCCCTATACCTCCCCACTGCCGCAGCAGCGTCTGCTCCCGCAGGAGCCTTTCCCGTATCTCCCCACTGCCGCAGCAGTGTCTGCTCCCGCAGGAGCCTTTCCTATACCTCCTCACTGCCGCAGCAGTGTCTGCTCCCGCAGGAGCCTTTCCTGTACCTCCCCACTGCCGCAGTAGTGTCTGCTCCCGCAGGAGCCTTTCCTGTACCTCCTCACTGCCGCAGCAGTGTCTGCTCCCGCAGGAGCCTTTCCTATACCTCCTCACTGCCGCAGCAGTGTCTGCTCCCGCAGGAGCCTTTCCTATACCTCCCCACTGCCGCAGCAGTGTCTGCTCCCGCAGGAGCCTTTCCTATACCTCCTCACTGCCGCAGCAGTATCTGCTCCTGCAGGAGCCTTTCCCGTATCTCCCCACTGCCACAGCAGCGTCTGTTCACAAGCAAAAAAAAAAAATAAAAATAAAAATAAAAAAGTAATAATAATAATTTCCGCTTCTAGGTATGCCAGGCATCCTAGGTTGCGGTGACAGCATCATGTATCGACAATAGCCAAGACGATATTAGGCCCATTCTCCAATCAACGTTTTTTTTTTTTTTTTTTTTTTTTTTTTTTTTTTATTAATTTTTTTTAATTATAATTATCAGGCGGCCTACCATAATTCGGCTATCAAACCGCTCCGTTATCCCATCTCAGCACTGCACTTCACGCTCGCCCGTGCTCTCAAAGGATGACGTGAGCCTGCAGGTGGCAAAGAAGTCTCCATCCACAAATAGACATGCATCGTTTGCAGATATAAGGTATTCCATCGTACTTTACCAGGTAAATCCGATACGTGCCACATTTTAAAGGCGCTCTCACTAACGGAGTTTAATGCCACAGTTACATTAGAATGCATCTCATTCTGGTCTCAGGGGCGGCGCATCGGTCCCATCATGAGGCATGTGGTCCGGCGCGCGTATGACCAAGGCATCATTTCAACCGAACTCACTCCAAATATATGAACTTACCGGTTTTTGAATACCTTATATTTAAGGCATTTGTTTACGTCCATATTAGGGTTAAATCGTTGGACTTTAAATGGAATCTACTATAGTTAAAAAAAAAAAAAAAAAAAAAACTTATGAAAAATAATTTCACTGGACAAGCGAGATGACAATAGTGCCGACTACATGAACTAGCAGTTTTAAATATAGTATTTTATATTTAATGCCAGTTTATCAGTACGTCCAAAAAATATATATATTTTTTCCGATTATTGGTGATTCCATAGGCTTTTTCGTGCATCTGCATGGTTAAAATGGCAAATAGTAAGCTCAGACAAGTATAAAGAATCTTTCTCTTACTCCACCCATGCACGATTACATCGTCGATATGTACCATCGATCTCATGTGCTGACAATATGACAATACGACAACGACCACATTGCTGATACACGGCACCTATTTGGGGTACACTGGCACAGGAAATCCTATTTATTTTTGCACGCTTAATTTCGAATACAATGACTGCAACAAGATTTTTCGGAAGCAGCTTATTGGATTTGCTAAACAATTATTCAAGTAAGCCTCACAGCGTCTACCCTCGTAGACAACCAAATCCTCCTCAGTATCGAACTCCCTGTCAGGCGCTGCAAGAGTGCTCCCGGTTGAGCCAACCTTTGCCTTCTTCGTTCAACTATCAGCAAAGCTTACTCGTATTACATCGTGAGTATTAAACTCCTGTCAGACGCTTTCCCGCTTAAGCAATCTTGGACTTTCCATCCGACCACCAGCGAAGCTTACCCGATTAAAAAGCTAGATTAACCCCCAAAAAAAAAAAAAAAAAAAAAAAAACACCGGATGCCGGCCATAGCCTCCCGGCCAGATAACCTTACCTTTTCGATCCTATGACCAGCGAGGCTTCTCTCTTCGATGACAGGAGCTCGAGCTCCCATCGGATGCCGACGAGAGCCTCCCGGCCAGACAACCTCACCTTTTCCATTCTGCGGCCAACAAGGCTTACCCGTTCGTTGCCTGGAGCTCACACTCCCTTCGGACGTAGGTAAAAGCCCCTGGCTACCTGTTTTGCCATTCTGTCTTACGTACGGAGAGGTTTACCCATCCAATGCACGGAGTCAGGGCTCCCATTGAATGTAGGTGAGAGCTTCCCGGCTAGACAACCTTATCTTTTCGTCCTTTGGCCAGCGAGGCTTAACCGTTCGATTCCGGGAGCTAAGCTCCTGTCGGCCGAAGGTAAGAGCCTCCCGGCCGGACAACCTTTTCCGTCCTTCAGCCAGAGAGGTTTACCCGTTCGATTCCTGGAGCTAAGCTCCTATCGGACGTCGGTCAGAGCCTCCTGGCTAGACAACCTGACCTTTTCCATCCTTGGCCAGCGAGGCTCACCCGTTCGATGAGAGTGCTCCCATCGGACGCTGGCGAGAGCCTCCTGGCCAGCCAATCACGACCATTCCGCGTGGTCTAGGTTACAAAACCTACAAGCAAGCCGTTCGATGCCGCAGGCACCAAACACACAAATAAACCCTCCCTCCTTCCTACGGTCGCCAAGGCTTACCCATCTCTTGCCGTGAGTAGCAAACTCCCAAAAGACGCTGACGACAGCCTAACGACCACACAAACTTACCTTTTCCATCCTACGGCCTGCGAGGCTCACCCAGTTGTTTTTGGGGAACAGGAAGTCCCCGTTGGATGCGGACAAATGCCTCCTGGCCACCTATCGTTACCTTTTCTGTCACACATCCGGAGAGGCTTACCCGTTCGATGCGTGTGCTCCCTTCGGACGCCGGCGAGAGCCTCCCGGTTAGACAACCTTACCTTTTCCTTTTCTATGGTCAGCGAGGCTTACCCGTTCGATGCGCGTGCTCCCTTCGGACGCTGGCGAGAGCCTCCTGGACAGACTTGCTTTACGTTTCCACTCTACGGTCGGCGAGGCTTACCCGTTCGATGCGTGTGCTCCCTTCGGACGTCGGTAACAGTCTCTCGGCCACGCAACTTCCCTTTCCATTTGACGGTAGGCGAGGCTTAACCGTCCGACGCTACGAGTCTCGTCCTCTCGCCAAATCCTGCAAAAAAAAAAAATTAAATAAAAAAAATAAAAAAATAAAATAAATAAATAAATAAATAAAATAAATAAATAAATAATAATAATAACTCAGCTACCCTCAGCTACCCTCACATCTTTTAACCCCGCCTGGCGAGGCTTACCCGTTCGATGTTCTGAGTCTAATGCCCCATCGGATGCTGCGAGAGACCTCCCAGTCGGGTTTTCCTTTCCACTCTCCCCGTCCGGCGAGGCTTACCCGTCTGATGCGTGCGCTCCCTTCAGACGTCTGGCGAGAGTTCTCCCGGGCGGGCCTATGCTTGCCAGCCGCAAGTGAGCCTCATCCATCTAATGCCGTGAGTCGGGATCTCCCATCAGATGTCGCCAGAGTCCTCCTTGTCGGCCAGCCCAAAGCTTTTTATCTGCCAAACCGAGAGGACCCAGGCGTCCGTCATTCTGAGTCTCAATCTCCTGTCGGAGGCTTCATGGGCCCTCTCGGTCAGCACTAGGCCCTTCACCCACTGAATAGCAGGGGCTATCAGCCAGTAGGGCCCGTACGCCGACACCGTGACCTATTCCGGTCGAGGCAACTCGGGTCCTCCCGGTCGGGCACCACAACCACGCTGCTCCTCCTCATCGGCCGGAAGGGCTCACCGTTCCAACGCCAAAAAGCTCCAGTTGAGCATCGGCTCGAGCCCTACCGACCGGGCGCCAACAACCACGTAGTTCACTAGCTGCAGCCGGTAGGGCCTACTCTCCCAACGCCCAAGTCGCTCCCTCCGGAGTACGTAGGCCCTTCCAACCTGCCAACGAGACGACTTCTCAGAAACCTAATCAGCCCCCGCCAGTACTCTATGCTTTTGGGGGGGCATTCTCTAAACTGGCGGCTGTCCTCCTGTATATTTGCTTTTTGGGGGGGTACTCTAGGTTCGGGCCATTCCCGAGCTCGGAGCCCTTCCCCGGACAGCACGCCAAATACGCATTCCATACCTCAGCTAATTATATGTAAGCGTGAACTATTGAAATGTAATTTTATTAATAAGATTCGGGAGGAGCGCGTCAGATACTTAGCCTAATCAACACAGGTGGACCATAATCAAGTAATCAATCCCATAGTATAAATATCGCTGACTTACCTCTATCCATTGACGGTTTATCAGCATCCCTCCTCCACCCCATCTCCTCACTTCAAGTTCACTTTATAAATAGACGGGGAAGGGGGGGGTACTCTAGGTTCGGGCCATTCCCGAGCTCGGAGCCCTTCCCCGGACAGCACGCCAAATACGCATTCCATACCTCAGCTAATTATATGTAAGCGTGAACTATTGAAATTTAATGTAGGATCTAGAAAAAATCTTATCGTGATTAAACCAGAAACATGTAAAGTAAATGAACAAAAACTAATTTCAAAGTTTGGGCTCATAAATACTAGATCACTCACACCCAAAGCAGTTATTGTAAATGAAATGATCACAGATAATAGTTTTGATGTACTCTGCTTGACTGAAACCTGGCTAAAACCAAATGATTATTTTGGTCTAAATGAGTCTACTCCACCAAACTACTGTAATAATCATGAGCCCCGTCAGACTGGTCGTGGCGGAGGTGTTGCAACAATATATAGTGATATTCTCAATGCTACCCAGAAAACAGGATACAGGTTTAACTCATTCGAAATACTTCTGCTTAATGTTACACTGTCAGACATGCAAAAGAAATCTAATGTATCTCTTGCTCTGGCTACTGTGTATAGACCACCAGGGCCGTATACAGAATTCCTAAAAGAATTTGCAGATTTCCTCTCAGACCTTCTGGTTACAGTTGATAAGGCGCTAAACATGGGAGATTTTAATATTCATGTTGATAATACAAATGATACATTAGGACTTGCGTATACTGATCTAATAAACTCTTTTGGAGTCAAGCAAAATGTCACCGGGCCCACTCATCATTTTAATCATACACTAGATTTAATTATATCGCATGGAATCGATCTTGGTGCTATAGATATCGTACCTCAAAGCAATGATGTTACAGACCATTTCCTTGTATCGTGCATGCTGCATATCACTGATATTAACTATATGTCTCAGCGTTACCGTCTGGGCAGAACTATTGTTCCAGCCACCAAAGACAGATTCACAAATAACCTGCCTGATCTATCTCAACTGCTATTTGTACCCAAAAATACACATGAACTAGACGAAATGACTGACAACATGGGCACTATTATCTCTAATACATTAGAAGATGTTGCCCCCATCAAATTGAAAAAGGTTAGAGAAAAACTTACTGTGCCATGGTATAACAGTAATACTCACTCTCTCAAGAAAGTAACTCGTAGTCTTGAACCAAATGGAGAAAAACTAACTGGGAAGTTTTTAGAATTGCGTGGAAAACAGTGGCTAAATTAACAAATTACCATTTATGTCTAAAATTTTAGAAAAAGTTATGTCTGCTCAATTGAGCACCTTCCTGCATAAAAATGATCTGTATGAAGAATTTCAGTCAGGTTTCAGGCCCCACCATAGCACAGAAACTGCACTTGTTAAAATTACAAATGACCTGCTTCTTGCGTCAGATCAAGGCTGCATCTCATTTATAGTCTTACTTGATCTTAGTGCTGCGTTCGACACCATAGATCATGACATACTCATAGATAGATTACAAAACTATACAGGTATTCAAGGGCAGGCTCTAAGATGGTTTACATCCTACCTGTCCGATCGCTACCTTTTTGTTTACTTAAATGGGGAGTCATCTCATTTATCATCAGTAAAATATGGAGTGCCACAAGGATCCGTCCTAGGTCCACTTCTATTTTCAATATACATGATGCTCCTTGTTAATATTATTAGAAAATACGGAATTAGCTTCCACTGTTATGCTGATGATACTCAGCTATATATCTCAACGAGACCAGATGAAACTTCCCAATTATCTAAGCTAACAGAGTGTGTTAAAAATGTAAAAGATTGGATGACAAATCATTTTCTCCAATTAAATTGGGATAAGACAGAGATATTAATTATTGGACCAAAAACACTACACAGAATCTTGTAGATTACAATCTGCAACTAGACGGATGTACTGTTACTGTTACTTCCTCTACAGTCAAAAATCTGGGTGTTATATTAGACAGCAACTTGTCTTTTGAAAATCATATTTCCCATGTTACAAAAGCTGCATTCTTCCATCTTAGAAACATTGCCAAGCTACGAAACATGTTATCTGTTTCTGATGCAGAAAAGCTAGTTCATGCATTCATGACCTCTAGACTGGACTATTGTAATGCACTTCTAGGTGGTTGTCCTGCTTCGTCAATAAACAAGCTACAGGTCGTCCAAAATGCAGTCCTTACCAGGTCAAGAAAATATGATCATATTACCCCAATTTTACAGTCTCTGCACTGGCTACCTATTAAGTTCTGTATCAGTTACAAATTATCATTACTTACCTATAATCAATGAACTCGAGAGAAGGCTCGATAACATTGAACAACATATGCGAATGGATGATGTAATAATTACTGGCCTGACCATCAAACCTCAGTCTTATGCGAAAGCTGTTGCAAGTGGTAGCAATGTCAGTGAGGATGCGGAGAAAGCTGATTTGCAAACACTGGAAGGGCAAGTTCTTCAATTTTTGGCCGAGAAGGATATACATGTGGATCCGAAAACCATTTCCTCGTGCCATACCCTACCACGCAAAGACAAGACGAGGCCTGCTATTGTCATGCGCTTCGTAAATCGGAAAAACAAAACTGAAATGCTGAGCCAAGGAAAAAAGTTGAGAGGAACAGCGGTGTATTTGAATGAGCATTTAACGCAGAAAATGGCAAATATTGTAAGAGAAGCCCGCTCCCTGCGGAAAATTGGAAAATTTAAGGCGACATGGACAAGAAATTGTAAGGTATTTATTCAACTTAATGGGTCAAATCCGGAACAAGCTAAAGTTGTGATGTTAAGATACTTAATAGATCTAGAACAATTTAAATAATGAGACATATTCCCTTTTGCATTTTCGATACACCTCAAGATATGCTGATGTTAAACCCTGTGGGAATGAATATAATCTTGTCAAAATGTGAATTGTGGTCAGATCAATGTATTTATCTTGTTGTTGGACTGGGCCTGTATGATTTAATTAGAATGTCTATTCGATCCAAGTACTCACACTTTCGATCATGGTCCCAAATGTTGATATAAACAGTGACAAAATATTTGATATGGAAACTGTCTTTGCACATAATATACTAGTGCCTGGGGAATGTCACTACTTTACAACACAAGAGTTTAATGGGACTACACAAAGGTTTTCTGATGACGCATTTTCCATCATACACTTTTATAGCCAAAGTTTGAAATGTAAATTATCAAAGATTAACAACTTTCTTAGCGATTTAAAACGGACATTTAAAGTGATTGCTGTAACAGAAACCTGGTTGAAGGAAATGCAAGTTGACAGTGTACAGATCAACGGTTACAACATGTTTTATGTAAACAGGATGGGGAAAGGTGGAGGAGGTGTTGCCCTCTATGTTGATGCTAAACTTAAATGTAAAGTTGTTGAGCACAAAACTATAGCTGTGACTGATTTGATGGAAGCATTAACGATAGAAATCATAAATGATAAAGGAAAAAATGTGTTAATCACTTGTGTTTATAGACCACCTGGGCCTGCTACTGATTTGTTTACAGAAAAAATTATAGAAATGTTTGAGGATGTAAAGAACAAATCAGTAATCGTATGTGGTGATTTCAATATAGATTTGGGTAGCAAAATAGCACCTAACGACTTCAAGAATTATATGGAAATTGCAGGTTTATGCCCAATGATAACTAAACCAACCAGAATCACAACTCATAGTGCTACGATTATTGATAATATATATACAAATATACACGGTGAAATTATAAATGGTATTTTCATGACAGATGTGAGTGATCATCTCCCTGTATTTATAATTTATGACAATTTCTGTATTAATACTATGCAAGATAACTCTCTCGTTGTCATAAGGGATAAGTCTAGTAAAGCTATTAAGAATTTTAAAGAAGATCTTAAGAGACAAAATTGGGATCAAGTATATACGAATGATGTAAATAATGCTTATAATACTTTCATGACTACACTAATTAATTCATATGATAAAAATTGTAAACAAATCAAAATTCGTGCTCAAACTGCGAAAAAATCCTTTGATAACCCTTGGATGATAAATGGGTTGAAAAACGCTTGTAAAAAGAAAAATTATCTGTATAGAATATTTCTTAAAAAAAGAACAGAAGATGCAGAATGAAGATATAAAAAATATAAAAACAAACTTGTATTAATTATAAGAAAACAAAAAAAGGATTATTACACCAATCTGATAGACAAAAGGAAAGGCAGTATCAAAAACACATGGGGTGTAATAAATACAGTCTTGCAGAAAGGCAGGGCCAAAATTATTACTCCTGATTTTATAACCAAGAACAACTCAGATAAATATGCGACAGAAGAAATTGCAAACGAATTCAATAATTATTTTGCAAACATTGGCTCCAATTTAGTACAACACATCCCAGATGAAAACATTGATGGTAGTATTATTCCACATAGTGTAAACAGTATTTTCCTTGAGAGGGTACAAGCGAGTGAAATTTTGAAAATTGTGTATGAATTTGCAAATAAAAAGTCAAATGATTATACAGATATGAATATGTCACTGATAAAGCAAATTATAGATTATCGTTATTGTTGAGCCTTTTACTTACATTTGTAATTTGTCTTTCACTACAGGGAACTTTCCAGAATGTATGAAAATAGCCAAAGTGGTTCCACTTTACAAAAAAGGAAATAAAAATGATGTTTCGAATTATAGACCCATATCCCTGTTACCACAGTTATCTAAAATTTTAGAAAAATGATTTGTGTTTAGATTAAAAGATTTTTTGGATAAAAATGAATTGTTAAATAATAGTCAATATGGATTTCATTCAAATCATTCAACTGCAACAGCGATTTTGGAACTGGTAGAAGAAATAACCAATGCTATGGATAAGAAACATGTTACTGTAAGTGTCTTCGTGGACTTGCAAAAAGCGCTCGATACCTTAGACCATGAAATATTATTGAGTAAATTATATAAATATGGTATAAGAGGCATAGCTCATCAGTGGGTCAAAAGCTATTTAAAAGAAAGAGAGCAGTTTGTTGAAATCAATAACACAAAATCAAAAAATTGTCCAATAACTTGTGGTGTTCCCCAGGGATCGGTACTAGGTCCAGTACTTTTTCTTCTTTATGTGAATGATATAGCAAATGTTTCTAAGTTACTAAAATGTATTTTGTTTGCGGATGATACTACTTTATTTTATGCTGGCAAAAATATAAATGACGTATTACAAGTTGTAGAGTATGAGTTTGGGAAAATTATGAGATGGTTTAACGCCAATAGATTGTCTTTAAATATTAGTAAGACAAAATTTATGATTTTTAGTTGTATAAATAAGGATTTTGATGTGGCATTGTCAGTACAAGGAGTACAGATTGAAAGGACTCATGAATTTAAGTTTTTAGGTGTTGTGATCGATGAACAGTTGACATGGAAATTCCATATCGACCATGTTAAATCTAGGGTATCCCAAATTATAGCAGTGTTACATAAGGTAAAAGTATCTGTTAATAAATGTGCCTTAATTTTGTTATATAATTCATTGATTGTTCCACATCTGACCGATTGCATTGAAGCATGGGGAAGTGCAAACAAGACTTATATAGAACTAGTTTTAAAATTACAAAAACGTGCTATTCGAGTTGTAAATGGAAGTGAATATAGGGCCCACACAAATCCAATATTTATACAGTTAAAAATCTTAAAAGTCAATGACTTATTCGAATATAGCCTTCTAAAAATAATGTATAAAGCTCATTTGAAAACATTACCTGATAAATTGCAAAATAGATTCATCAAAAGTTAGGAGATTCAATTTAAGAGGAACTGAAGTCTTTCAGAAACCTGAGTTCAGAACAAAATTAAAGGAAAGATGTGTCTCAATACAAGGTGTCAGTCTGTGGAACAATCTAAATAGCGAAATGAAAACTTCAACATCGTTTTTTGTTTTTAAGAAGAGTGTAAAAGCATTACTAATAAATAAATATTATGCTTCTATTTAGCAGGAAAATGTGATTTTTTTTTTCTTTTTCTTTATTTCAACAATAATCATAAACTTATACAATCATGCCAGAGGCAGTTCATATACATTGAATACAATTTGTTGAGGATAAAATACACAAAAAAGCCTCAGACTTATTTCCATTGTGGTCCTCTACATGCATAAAATGGAACGAACAGTTCAAATGGGAATAAAATCAAATAACAAGCAACTCACACTTTACAAATTCTTAAGGCATCCCAATTGGAAAGCCATTTTTTAACTTCACTTCTAAAGGGCCATGCTTCCTGTAATTGTTTTATATGATCAGGCAATTCGTTCCAAGCAACTGCACTTGAGTACAAAAATGAATTTTTCCCAACTACACTTTTAAACCGGTACAGATATATATTATTTATCCTTGCCCTTGTAGAGATACAATGTACATCTCTCACAAAAACATAGTAATCACACAAGTATTTAGGAACAGTTCTCTGAATTATTTTGTACACCATCATAATTTTAATAAACATTACTCTTTTATCCACTTTTAAAATACCCAATTCCCTGAAATGGTTATTGTTAAGATGCATACGACGATGCAACCCCAAAACGATTCTGCACAACCTGTTCTGTGCAGTCTGTAATTTATTTTTAACATGTTTTTTAGAGCCACTGTACCAAAAAGTTACTGCATAGTCGAAATGAGGTTGCACTAATGCACCAGCTAACATTGTCATTGTTTGTTTATCTAAATAAGCAGCCTGTCTTGCTAAAAATTTTATTAGATTATTTATTTTTGATAAAGCTACAGCTGCCATACTATCTCCAGTCATTTTGTTATCAAGAACACATCCCAAAAATTTCACTTCTTGTTTAAAAGTAAAATACTCATCTCCCACCCTTATTTCTGAGTTGGGACATTTCTTCAACTTTGCAGCAGAACCGAATAAAATAACCTCAGTCTTCCCTAAGTGTAAAAATAGCTTATTTTGAAAACACCAATTAGACACTTCTACAATTTCTCTACTTAACTTGCTTTCTATTGTTTCTTTATTTTCATCAGTAACTATTATTATGGCATCATCCGCATATAATGATAAGTGGCTAGAACAGGCCATCTTTAAATCATTTATATAAATTAAAAAATGTAAGGGCCCTAATACACTACCTTGAGGTACTCCACTAGTGATCGGCAAAAAGTCTGAGCACACTCCATTTACATCGACCATTTGACACCTGTTCGTAAGATAGGATTTGATCCATTTACATGAATTAGAATCAAAACCCATAGCATTTAATTTCAGCAACAGAATACTATGGTCAACTGTGTCGAAGGCTTTTCGTAAATTGAGCAGTACCATCCCACTTAATTTACCTTTATCTATTCCTTTCTTTATATGATCCGTCAAATATAGAATAGTTGACTCTGTGGAATGCAACCTTCTAAAACCAGACTGAAATTAATATAAAATACTAAAATTGGAAAAATATTCTTCAATTTGGTCAAATAATATTCTTTCAAAAATTTTAGACAACGAAGACAGGATTGACACAGGCCTATAATTATTACACTCTAGCCTACTCCCTTTTTTGAACAGGGGAAAAATTTTAGCTTGTTTAAATTCAGCCGGTACCTTATTCTGGCAGATAGAGAGATTTAAAATGTGAGTAACCATAGGAGTTATAAAATTAGCAGCATCTTTAATAAACTTGGCCGGAATATTATCTAACCCTGTGGCTTTATTGCACTTCAATTCACTTAGTTTCTTATAAACTGTCGCCTCTTTTACTTTGTTAAATGAAAAACCTCCTAAGGCAACACCACATTTGTCATAATATTCTTTAACCAAATTATCATCATATAAATCTGATTTTGCTGGAAGCTCTTTTACTAAATTATCGCCCACCGTAGTAAAAAACTCATTTAAACAATTAGCTACCTTTTTCTGATCTGTCATCAATTGACCATTAATTTTGAGACTGATTTTTGAATCTTTACCTTTAACCTTTTGCCGATAGCCTAAACCACCCAAGATTCGCCATAGTTTTTTAGAGTCTTGTTTAGCTTCCCTGATTTCATTCATCAAAAACATTTTTTTGGCCTCTTTAATCTTGCATCTTATCTCATTTCTTTTACATTTAAATTTGTTATAATTATCTTTATTTCCAACTTTTTTGAATAATTTTAAGCTATTATTACGTTCCTTGATATCTTTTAAAATACTATCTGTCATCCAGGGTTCTGTTCTTTGCTTAATTCTTATTTCTTTGCAAGGTGCAACTTTATTCAAAACTTGCACAAATAACTTTTTAAACCTGTCCCAAATTGTATCCACATCATCAAACTGCATCACTTCTTCCCAATTAGCCTTGCTAAGTTCATCTACAAAAACTTGTGGATTGTATCTTTTAAGCGATCTAATTTTTAATGTATTATGATGACTAATAGCCTCTCTCTTTAATTTCCTAAAAACATATACCATATTGTCATCACTTAAACCAAGCTCCAAAACACCACTTTCATGTATCCTAGAAATGTCTGAAACCAATATAACATCAATAATTGTACTGCTTTTAGAAGTAATTCTGGTTGGGTCACTGATAATTTGATTCAATGCATATGATTTACAAAATGAACTGAACTGCTTAAACACTGATGAATCTTTCTTCAACATATCTGTGTTTAAATCGCCCAGAATAAGCAATTCTTGACCTAAAACATAATTAGACCTATTTAAGACCTCATCCAGACTCTCATAAAAATCACTTTGATCCGGAGGACGATAACAGATACCAACCAAAATCGGTTTACTCTTTGGCAACAAAACTTTAAGCCAAATCGCCTCCACTGTAGAGTTTATAAAATCACTTCTCACATTACACACCAAATCTGACCTTACATATGCACATACACCACCTCCTTTCCGATTTCGATCTCTTCTGAACAAACAATAATTTTCAATTTGAATCTCTGCATCCAATATTGAATCATCAAGCCATGTTTCGCTGCAACTAAACAACGCCACTTTAGATTCTTGACAAAAATATCGTAGTTCACTTATCTTTGGAAGAAGACTTCTGACGTTGAGGTGAGCCATATGCAAACCTTTCATTGATCTAAAAGTTCTGTAATCGCTTAATGAGGACGTCCTCGCATCCTTGAGTAGCGTTTCTTCCTCATCCTTCACAGAAGATTTAGTCAATTGGCTCCTCTGTCTCATTCCTTCTTTCTCCGTGATCGATATTTGATTTATGATTATGTATATGTGCTGCAAAATAGACGTGTGTTGTAAGCACACCTCTTTGGAATTGTAATTTAACTTATGTTGATAAGGGGCAGATATTATAAGTTTATCTTCTTTCTGCTCCTTTTCATTTCTTTTTTTTAAAGAATGAAATAAAATATGAAATGAAATGAAAATATGGAATGAAAGGCCCTAAATGGTTTAGCTCCTGCGTACCTAACTAGCCTTCTACCACGCTACAATCCATCACGCTCCCTAAGGTCACAAAACACTGGACTTTTGGTAGTTCCTAGTATAACAAAGTCCACTAAAGGAGGTAGAGCTTTTTCACATTTGGCTCCCAAACTCTGGAATAGTCTTCCTGATAGTGTTTGGGGTATAGACACACTCTCCCCGTTTAAATCTAGATTAAAATCGCATCTCTTTCGCCAAGCATTCAAATAATGTATCTCTTAAATTATGACTGCAGTTGTATCTGATCAAATGTGCATTTTTATTCTTTATCTTTGGTTAAACTAATTAATTTTACTCTGTTGGAACAGCAGCTATGCTAATGATGTCTCTGTTTGTTTCTCTGTTTCTGCTGGGATCTTCATCCCGTGGTAACTAGGATTTACACAAGCTCCAGTCTGGATCCAGAACACCTGAGAAGAGATGATGCTGACCCTCAGAGGACCCCAGATGATCCTAACCCTGAATCAACAACAGAACTAACAAATATTGCTACAAGTGTGACTGCATCATATAATAATTATTAATTCTTAATAATATTAATAATATTCATCGTCTGGCTGACTAAGTCCTGTATTTATTTTTCTAAAAATCCTGTCATACGCACACAAACTGACAGTCACCACTTATAAGCTACTACTAAATATTATAGAAACATAATTTTCTGTAAAGTTGCTTTGTAACGATTTGTATTGCAAAAAGTGCTATTCAAATAAACTTGAATTGAAATTGAATTGGTGAGGTCAGAATAATTAGGAATAAACCGTCTATAATATCCCGCCAGTCCCAAGAACTGCCTTACCTGCTTTTTGGTCTTGGGACATGGGCAGGTCGCAATAGCGGCTGTCTTGTCAATTTGGGGACGCACCTGTCCATGCCCCAAGTGGAAGCCCAGATACTTTACTTCCACACGCCCAATCGCACACTTCTTTGGGTTGGCCGTGAGTCCAGCCCCCCTCAGCGATCTCAGGACAGCCCTCAGATGCTGCATATGCCGCTGCCAATCATTACTAAATATAATGATATCATCTAGGTAGGCAGCCGCATATGCAGCATGGGGCTGCAGAACCCTATCCATGAGGCGCTATAAGGTGGCCGGTGCTCCGAACAATCCAAATGGAAGGGTAACAAATTGGTGTAATCCAAAAAGCATCGTGAAAGCTGTCTTTTCTTTGGATAATGGAGACAAGGGGATCTGCCAATAACCCTTCGTTAAGTCCAATGTCGAATAAAAACGACCCGAGCCTAGCCGATCAAGCAACTCGTCAACCCGCGGCGTTGGATACACGTCGAATTTCGACACAGCATTCACCTTGCGGTAATCCACAAAGAACCGGACTGAGCCGTCCGTTTTCGGAACTAAAACTATCGGGCTCGCCCAGTTACTGTTGGACTCTTCTGTTACCCCCATGTCAAGCATTGTGCCTAATTCAGCCTGAACTACCTTTTTCTTGTGCTCAGGTAAGCGATACGGCCGGCTGCGAACTACCACGCACGGCTCCGTATCGATATGGTGCTGAATGAGGTTGGTACGGCCCGGTAGGGGCGAGAACACGTCGGCAAATTCCGCCTGTAATTTCGTTTTAGTCTTCTGGGTCTTCTGGGTTTTGACATCATCCCCACTCTATGTATTCTGATCAATTATGATAACTTTAGTAGGGCAAGTTAAATCAAATCTTTGAATAACCAGAAAAGATGCCCAGACTGTCATCTCCCATTGTAAAGATGCTGAGGTGACTCCCCATGTTGTCCAGTCGCCGATGTCCCAATTAATCCTTCATGTAGACATAAGTTTGTTTTTCTTTTTTCTTCATTTAAATGACACTGAATTATTGTCAACCTAAAAACCATCTCATGAAACTACAATAAAAAATTTTTTTGTCTGTGACCTACATTGGTCTGCCACAGTGGGACACTCTTTTCCAACCCCTGATTCATCTAATATTGATCGTAATGTATTCAGTCAATTGATATATTGTATACTGCAATTCAGATGAGTCTTTCAAGTACTTCAGCAAAACAAGAATGAGAAATTTACATAAGTTAAGATGCTTTTGAAATTACTATAATTTTAAATTCCATGCTGAACAGAGCATGTCACTGTTGGATGCTGGGAATTTATGCAAATGAAAGTCTGTGAGGGATTGATTTAGAGTCTTTACAATAACATCCAGAATATAAATATTCTAAATCACGTGCCATTTTCAGCTTTCAGACTGTTTAATGTAAGCTTTGTCTACTGAGAGCTTTTGTAATGTTTCATCTTATTACTAAACGGTACAATCCACTGAGCACACAGCATTTCAGTCTCGTTTTCATCCCTGTCAAAAATTAAATATGGTGTTACCGTGGCTAATGTCTGTTATCATTTTCATTGTCCCATTCTCTGTTTAGTAGCTTTAATAACCAAGTACAGTATTTCCAGTCCTTCCAGCCACATCAGCACAATAATCATAGATTTAATTACATGGCCATTTGTGTTGTTTTGTGTAAAAAGCTTATACTTTGTTTTTGAAACTATTCCATAGATTCACTGGGTAGCTTCAGCATTTTTTGCTACATGAGTGTTTTGAGTACTAGTAGTTAGATGGTGACTTCAGGTGTCAGGATGTAATTTAATACATTTAAAACACCCTTTTCATCCTGCTGTGTGTGTCAGATCTATGAAAGTTCAGCGGTTCTTTTTTGATCATCATGTAAGAGTATCTACAGTCTATCATCCATCATTTAGCTTTAAGCCTTGGTAGTTTTTCCAAATATTTTTCTAAATATCTTCTTTTGCATTGGAATGACAATGGAAAGTAAATAATCTATGAAATGAAATGGTTTTTTTTTTGGTGCAGGTGAACTATCCCTGTAAAGGTGCACTTTACTGTATTTTTTCCATGTTTTACACAAAGAAATTGATAATACTTATAGTGCTTGACAAATTTATTAGACCAACACCCATTGTAAGGCTGTGCCACAGCTGCCTTGAACTAACAATTATGGTAATTACCAAAATAATTTTTGTTTCTGCAATGGTTAATCCACCAGTGTGTGTAAAATGTTTAGTTACCATACAGTTATGCTGAAATATAATTATTGCTGTTATCCATGAATTTACTGTGTTATAAGAAAAAATAGTAAAGCATAGGAAATCCCAAGTATGTATTACAAGCACAACTAATGTGTGGTTCAAGAGATGGTGTACCCAAAAGGTAAATGTTCCCCTAATCCCATCCTCAACCTTAATCCTGGAACATACCTGTAGGATGTTTTTGGAACATAGGAACAAAGAAGGACTTTGTTCCAATCCCATTTGACTCATGTTCAATGAAGGTGACTCATTTATCTTAAGATCCTCTTACGTTTGTTTTGTGGTTTGAACTTTGATCTTAATACCTATAACTTTATTATTCTCAGGTAAGGTAAAGTCAGTCAATTCCAGCCTATATTTTAAGCCTTTTAAATTGCTTACAATTTGGTCAGAAGAATCCCTGCACTTAACTCAAAACAAGTTTTATCTTGCTAGCAGCTTAAGGCTTTAAAAACACGTCATGTTAACACCCCATATTTTTCCCCTCTCAAATGTCTAATTTTCTCACACAGTAATTCTGTTTAAAAAGCAAACTTTCTTTCATTAAGAAAGATACACAGGGCTTGTTTTTTGGGAAGATTTTCTTCATTTTTTGTTTCAGATAAATATGATGTAATAGTGTCTGTGAGCTCATCCGCATCCTGACAAGATTGGAAGAAAATGTCCCAGTTAGTCTAATCGAAGCAGTCCCTTAGTTGCTCTTTACACCTATCAGACCACACCTGAATTTGCTTAAGAACAAGATTCACTCTCTTCACAGCCTCATATTTGAGCAGGACATGAATTACATTGGGTCTAAATGTCTTTGATTTCATTTAAATAAAATTAACAATATAACTCACTTCAATTTTGCCATTTTATAAAGCATCATAATAAATTTTAGTTGTTTCCAAAACACCAGAAGATTAAATGTATGGCAAACATTCCAGATTATTGTTCTGCACTATGGAAAAATTCATGAACTTGTGTTTTGAATTGACAGTCCGTATTGCATAAAGTGCTACAAAAATAAAGCTGAATTATGACTTCACAGAAATTTTGGAATGGAATACATTTTTATTCTAAATTTATAGGAGGCTCATATCATCACATGACAACTTTTTCCAGTTTAAACTCAACAAGCTAATAATTCCTTTGGAAGGATAAACAGAGAAAACATTAACAACAATCTCTGTTTTTTAATGTTTATGTTTGCATTTTATTGTCCTATTTTTTATTTTAAATGATTCAAATGAATATAAGCCAGTGTATTGAACCAACACAAGTATTTTTTTAAGGTTCACAAGCATAAAAGTGATTTTTTTAAAGTTACTGTAATTCTAATTTAATATCTGTCTAGTAGAAAATAAAGTACTTGCTTAAGATCACTGGTGACTTTTCATTGGATGCATTCTGACACCAAGCCCTATAAACACACTGGTATGGTATACAGGTAAATACAGGTGCGTCGAGAAACTTTCCTCCGACGGTTTGGAAACCGGTGAGCCGAGACCACAGGCGGGCGGAGACACCCTCCTATGACCCGAAGCCCGTTTAGGAAAACGGTGAGCCGAGACCATAGGCGGGCGGAGACGCCTTCCTCTGACCCGAAGCCCGTTTAGGAAAACGGTGAGCCGAGACCACAGGCGGGCGGAGACACCCTCCTCTGACCCGAAGCCCGTTTAGGAAAACGGTGAGCCGAGACCACAGGCGGGCGGGGACACCCTCCTCTGACCCGAAGCCCGTTTAGGAAAACGGTGAGCCGAGACCACAGGCGGGCGGAGACACCCTCCTCTGACCCGAAGCCCGTTTAGGAAAACGGTGAGCCGAGACCACAGGCGGGCGGAGACGCCTTCCTCTGACCCGAAGCCCGTTTAGGAAAACGGTGAGCCGAGACCACAGGCGGGCGGAGACACCCTCCTCTGACCCGAAGCCCGTTTAGGAAAACGGTGAGCCGAGACCACAGGCGGGCGGAGACACCCTCCTCTGACCCGAAGCCCGTTTAGGAAAACGGTGAGCCGAGACCATAGGCGGGCGGAGACGCCTTCCTCTGACCCGAAGCCTGTTTAGGAAAACGGTGAGCCGAGACCACAGGTGGGCGCAGACACCCTCCTTTGACCCGAAGCCCGTTTAGGAAAACGGTGAGCCGAGACCATAGGCGGGCGGAGACGCCTTCCTCTGACCCAAAGCCCGTTTAGGAAAACGGTGAGCCGAGACCATAGGCGGGCGGAGACGCCTTCCTCTGACCCGAAGCTCATTTAGGAAAACGGTGAGCCAAGACCACAGGCGGGCGGAGACGCCTTCCTCTGACCCGAAGCCCGTTTAGGAAAACGGTGAGCCGAGACCACAGGCGGGCGGAGACACCCTCCTCCGATGAGAAGCCCGTTTAGGAAATGGTGAGCCGAGACCACAGGCGATCGGAGACGCCTTCCTCTGACCCGAAGCCTGTTTAGGAAAACGGTGAGCCGAGACCACAGGCGATCGGAGACGCCTTCCTCTGACCCGAAGCCTGTTTAGGAAAACGGTGAGCCGAGACCATAGGCGGGCGGAGACGCCTTCGTCTGACCCGAAGCCCGTTTAGGAAATGGTGAGCCAAGACCACAGGTGGGCGCAGACACCCTCCTTTGACCCGAAGCCCGTTTAGGAAAACGGTGAGCCGAGACCACAGGCGGATACAGATACAGCAGTGGTTTACTTGTGTCAGTGGTTTGGTTCAATCTATATACCAGATTCTTTCTGGTGTATTGAACTTGATTCGGGTATTTTTCAGCTGGCTACATCTGTGTTTAGCTGTGTGGAAAATTGGTTCAAATCTGTTCAACTTGATCAAAAAGTTCAGCAGATTGTACCACTGGAAGACCTCAGCAAACTGCCAGGATTCTCTTTCTCCAAGCCTGGAAGGAGGATGGATAACTTTTAAATAAATAAGTGACATTTTGTTTGTGTTTTTATTTACTCATGAGTAAGTGGTGTCCAGTTGACAGAGGTCTTCAGTATAAAACTACAGCCATTTGGACAAACTTCAGAATCGATGAAGTTCAACAGAAGCATGAAGATCCTTCAGCTTGCAACATCGTCTTTCAAAGAGTTCATCTATCATCTTTAAGAGCGAGGCCTATGAGGAATGGGATGGGATTGTTTTACAGTTGGAGTTCCAGAAGGTTCCATAGCCTGATAGTTCTTGGGTCATTGAGATTGAGCTGTTGGATTCACTTTGGGCTGGAAAACCCCTTCTAAAGATGGTTGATTCAATCCTTGCGCTGTAATGCATTTGGACAACACTCAGCGATTAATATGGCTTGCCTCATGCTCATGGTGATCGAGTTCATTGGTATGAACAGAAAAGAAAAAAAGAAAGGAAGAAAGAATAAGAAGGAAGATGCTTTTTTTCAAATCTGTTAGAAACTTTCTTCTGTGGAATACAAAAGAACATTCACCAAACACAGATTTATCACTCGTTATCACAGCAAAGTAACTGTTTAAATCGAATATGTTTTAAGTATTCAATTAACTTTGGCACATAATGTGTTTCTCTGTATGCATGAATGAGGTGAGTGTGTGTGTTTCTGCTTCAGTTTTCCAGAAACTTCTGTAAGGCATCGCCCAGACACGTCACAAAACCTCTTCACCTCGATCATTGGTTCTGTCTCAGATCCAGCGAAGGATTTCTACCTGGGTGCATTTGACTTCAACATCTCTCAGTCATTAAAAAGTGCTAGAAACACTTAGTGCACAAACAGACTCTGTTTGCACTAAAAGTTCCCTTGCTTCACTGTCAGACCAATATCCAACAAAATCTGACAATATGGATACATTCCTCCAACAGTAATTGTGTTAAAACATTTAAGCACAACATGACTCATTCAAAACAGGTGTGTCCCCTTATCATAAACCTGCCATAAAGTTATGCTATGAATTCCCCTAAGATCTCAGGCTGTATAAAACATCGTCATTCCAGCCCAGTTACACTAACCAGTGTTAAGTCCATTAATAAAAATACAATCCTGCCTGTTTCAACACCAGCACTTCATGCAGAACTCAAGTAATGCTTACTCTTGCTATGGTGTGCTAATGCTCTATGAGCATTTTGTGTATAAAGTACTTTAGTTACATCATTGCTAGCCCGGCCCCCTGCCATTCATTTATTTAACTTTTCCAACATTACCAACATTCTTCAAAATATTTAAAGAAACTCATACAGGTTTGTAAATACATGAGGGTGAGTAAAAGTAAATTTTTGGGTAATTAACCCTTTAATTGTGTGGCCATTTGTTTGTGTTTTTGGCCTATACTTTGTTCTTAAAACCCATCCAAAAGTTATTTAGCTGTAGCATGTTATGCTAGGTGAGTTTTTCAGGTACTGTTAGTGAGGTGGCCCCCTCTTGTGGCTGGAGAAATTTACTACATTTAAAATGTGCTCATCCTGGGTGCATAGCTATTACTGAACTAAATTCAGAGATCTGCAGGTCATCATATTTAAGATCTGGGTCTCATATATTAGAGTCTACAGATTAACTTTAATTATTTACCTTTATGAAGTCTTGGTAGTTTCTCTATTAGTAGTTAATTAGTTACTTGTTTAGCCCTGAATGTAAAAAAAAAAAAAAAAAAAGGAGAAATGCTGCCTTAAAGGGATAGTTCACCCAAAAATGAATATTCTGTCATTTACTCGCCTCGTGTCGTTCCAAACCTGTATGACTTTCTTTTTTACTGTAGAAAACAAAAGATGAAGTTTTGAGGAATGTTGAGAAAATATGAGGCTGAGTAATTGATGACAGAATATTATGAAGAAGCACTTGGTATGTTGCTCCTTATTAAAAAATGTTTTACTTAAAAAAATTAATAGTATTTAAGCAAAGTATGTTTAAAATTATGTCCACTCACATGAGATGAAGACATCTGTGACCTAGTGATTATTTTAGGGGGAGCAGATCACCTCATGAGGATCAGGGTTGCCCAGTTTCACCCCCCTGCCAAATTATAACCCACCTCGTTACCTGATTGCCTAACCCCTCCTCCACATCTAATCCTAAACCTACCAATACTAAAAGGTGAAAATCTGGCCGGGAGTAAGAATAGGGCACAACACTGAGGGGGGTGTATTCCAGAAATCAAGGTTAACTTGAAGTCACATATACATGTATACATTTTCTTGTTGTCTTGTTTTGTAGCACGCAGCTTGTTTTCCACTGTCTGCCTGTTTTCATGCTGTCATGTTTTGTGTGAACAAGTGATTTGAGTGTTCTCATTAGCTGCTTGTTCGGGGAGCCGTTTCAATAACTAATGACTAATCCTGAGATGGGAAACTGTCCCCTTGTCCAAATATCCGCACATGTGGTCTTTGCACTTGACCACTTATATGACGTATTTCCTATATTTGGTTAAAGTGAGCATGAAGACCACAAGTGCGTGTAGAATATTTCATTACCTGATGGGATACGCTTATAGTGTTGTAAAAATGCAAGTGTTTAAAGAGCTTTCTTTTTATTTTCAATACTTTAAATAAACTTCTTAATGTCTGTTCAGTAGTTTCTATAACAGAAGACAAAATTTAATGTTGTGATGCTTCCAATTAAGTGATAAAAAGCAGTTGCAAATGTTGCACAAAACAATTATCACCACACCAATAAAACATGCATCTCTTTGTTTTACTACCAAATTGTAATAGCTTATTATTATTATTCAATATACGTGGTATGAATCTCTTTTACGCCGCAAGCCATATATGGATGCTATTGTTGCCTTGGTAACGCTGGATACAGGATTCCCCTGCTTCCACAGTCAGACCATCAAACTGCTCAGGTGAGTTCAACACAACTAACAGTGGAGCAGAAGGGAAATTAGATTTATATTTGATTTATATTGGAAAATATATTTGATTTATATGGAAAAAATGTAATGTTTAGAAAAATCAAGCTACAAAAATTTGTATTTGAATGAGATTAATTATCAGTGAGTTTTTGAAATAATGAACAAATCATGCAACATGTAAATTTAGTGAGTTAAAAAGTTAAATTACAGTACAGAATTATTAAGAAAGCATAACAGATGGCATAAAAATCTCAACAATGTGATTTATGGTTTTCCTTGATTGTAAATTGAATATTAGGCATTTTTAAAGTTTGTCCTCGATTTTTTTCCCCAACATTTTATTTAACTGTAATTGTTTTTTTTGTGTTATTATTATTATTATATTTGTTTGTTTATTTATTTATTTTGTTTGTAGAGATAATATTGTTAAATTATTCTATGCAATTCATTAAAATATAATTATGATTATTTAAAATGTATTACTTGAGTATGTCATGAATTTAGCCTTTGACGTTGATGTTAGACTCTATACCATCTAAGCTCCTAAAAGAGGTGCTTCCAAAAGTCATAGATCCTCTTCTGACTATTATTAATTCCTCATTGTCATTAGGATATGTCCCCAAAACCTTCAAACTGGCTGTTATTAAGCCTCTCATCAAAAAACCACAACTTGACCCCAAAGAACTAGTTAATTATAGACAATCTCGAATCTCCCTTTTCTGTCCAAGATACTAGAAAAGGTGGTATCCACACAATTATATTCCTTCTTAGAGAAAAATGGTATATGTGAGGATTTCCAGTCAGGATTTAGACCGTATCATAGTGCTGAGACTGCTCTCCTTACAGTTACAAATGACCTGCTCTTATCATCTGATCGTGGGTGTATCTCTCTATTAGTTTTAGTGGATCTTAGTGCTGCGTTTGACACAATTGACCACAACATTCTTTTGCATAGACTTGAACACTTTGTTGGCATTAATGGAAGTGCATTAGCATGGTTTAAATCGTACTTATATGACCGCCATCAGTTCGTAGCAGTGAATGAAGATGTATCCTATCGATCACAAGTGCAGTATGGAGTACCTCAAGGCTCAGTACTAGGGCCGCCACTCTTCACGCTTTATATGTTACCCTTGGGAGATATCATCAGGAAACATGGTGTTAGCTTTCACTGTTATGCTGATGATACTCAGCTCTATATTTCTTCGCAGCCCGGTGAAACACACCAATTTGAAAAACTAATGGAATGCATAGTCGATATAAAAAACTGGATGACGAGTAATTTCTTACTGCTAAATTCTGAAAAAACAGAGGTGTTAATTATAGGACCTAAAAACTCTGCTTGTAATAACCTAGAACACTGTCTAAGGGCCCTATCTTGCACCCAGCGCAATTGACTTTGTACACCGACGCTTGTGTCATTCCTATTTTGCACCCGGGCAAAGCGCGCTTTTCCCTCCACAGAAGCACGTCGCTAAACTAGGGAATGAACTTGCGCTCCCTGGGCGGTTCAGCGCAAAAAAGGAGGCGTGTTCCGGAGCAAACGTTCCTTCATGCTATTTTGCAGGTTTAGAAAATAATTGCGCTACCAACCAGGAAAAAATAGTTCAAAGTCAGTGGCGCGTTGCGCATGTTATTCATATGCTATTTTAAGGGCGCATGCTTGGCCATAATCAATGTAGCGTGTGCACAACGTGCACGATTCTCTCACCTACACAGAAGCAGCAGTTATCATTTTTGCAAATCATACATTATTACGATAGATAGATAGATAGATAGATAGATAGATAGATAGATAGATAGATAGATAGATAGATAGATAGATCTACAATTTATTATAAAAGCATACATCTAGCTTACACATTTACCCAAATTATAATACGCCTTTTTAACCGAAGTTATTTTGGGTGGGTTTCTCCATCCCCAACGTCCCTGACGAGAGCGTTGCTCTCCTCGGCTGTGAACCGCTCCTGGCGCGCGTCTGGCAAATCCGCCGTTTTAATAGGAATCCGCTTTAGAACAAGCGCGCCTGCTCTTAAAGGGAATGTGAGATGATGCTCTGATTGGTTTATTTCACGTAACGCCCAAACCACACCTATGAATAATGAAGCTACTTCAGACCAACCCATTTTAGATTTGCGCCTGGCGCAAGAGCCGTTTATCCCGCCGGGAAAATAGCAACAGCGCCGAGACCCGCCCACAAAGTTACTTGCGCCTTGCGCTTTGACACTTGCGTTTCAGATCGTTAAAATAGGGCCCTAAGACTCGATGGTTGCTCTGTCAATTCTTCGTCATCAGTTAGGAACCTAGGTGTGCTATTTGATCGCAATCTTTCCTTAGAAAGCCACGTTTCTAGCATTTGTAAAACTGCATTTTTCCATCTCAAAAATATATCTAAATTACGGCCTATGCTCTCAATGTCAAATGCAGAAATGTTAATCCATGCATTTATGACCTCAAGGTTAGATTATTGTAATGCTTTATTGGGTGGTTGTTCTGCACGCTTAGTAAACAAACTACAGCTAGTCCAAAATGCAGCAGCAAGAGTTCTTACTAGAACCAGGAAGTATGACCATATTAGCCCGGTCCTGTCAACACTGCACTGGCTCCCTATCAAACATCGTATAGATTTTAAAATATTGCTTATTACCTATAAAGCCCTGAATGGTTTAGCACCTCAGTATTTGAATGAGCTCCTTTTACATTATAATCCTCTACGTCCGCTACGTTCTCAAAACTCAGGCAATTTGATAATACCTAGAATATCAAAATCAACTGCAGGCGGCAGATCCTTTTCCTATTTGGCGCCCAAACTCTGAAATAACCTACCTAACATTGTTCGGGAGGCAGACACACTCTTGCAGTTTAAATCTAGATTAAAGACCCATCTCTTTAACCTGGCATACACATAACATACTAATATGCTTTTATTATCCAAATCCATTAAAGGATTTTTAGGCTGCATTAATTAGGTAAACCGGAACCGGAAACACTTCCCATAACACCCTATGTACTTGTACATCATTAGAAGAATGGCATCTACACTAATATTAGTCTGTTTCTCTCTTATTCCGAGGTCACCGTAGCCACCAGATCCAGTCTGTGTCCAGATCAGAGGGTCACTGCAGTCACCCGGATCCAGTACGTATCCAGACCAGATGGTGGATCAGCACCTAGAAAGGACCTCTACATCCCTGAAAGACAGCGGAGACCAGGACAACTAGAGCCCCAGATACAGATCCCCTGTAAAGACCTTGTCTCAGAGGAGCACCAGGACAAGACCACAGGAAACAGATGATTCTTCTGCACAATCTGACTTTGCTGCAGCCTGGAATTGAACTACTGGTTTCGTCTGGTCAGAGGAGAACTGGCCCCCCAACTGAGCCTGGTTTCTCCCAAGGTTTTTTTCTTCATTCTGTCACCGATGGAGTTTCGGTTCCTTGTCGCTGTCGCCTCTGGCTTGCTTAGTTGGGGAAACTTCATCTACAGCGATATCGTTGACTTGATTGCAAATAAATGCACAGACACTATTTAACTGAACAGAGATGACATAACTGAATCCAATGATGAACTGCCTTTAACTCTCATTTTTGCATTATTGACACTGTTTTCCTAATAAATGTTGTTCAGTTGCTTTGACGCATGTATTTTGTTTAAAGCGCTATATAAATAAAGGTGACTTTGACTTTGACTTTAACCCTGGAGTGAGTGAGAAGGAAGCAGCAGCTTTTATCATCAAAGTGATTCAGAACTGCTTCCTGAGCAGCAGGTCAGTGTCTCTCACACACATTAATGAATGACATTTCCCCCGACTCTGCATAACATTAATAAGATGACATGAAATGTTTTTCAATTGTTCCAGGAGCAAAACGTATGACATGATCCAGTACTATCAGAACCAGATCCCCTACTGAGTGTGTGTTTGTGTTTCTCTTACTGTCTCTTAACGCTAAGTTGCACTGTTGTCTCGGTCTGGTGTGTTTGTGCACTTTATACACCTGAAATGTGTTTACATGGATTTATTCGCACTGATATCAGCACTTATGAAATGTTTTCTGCACACATCACACTGTCTGCTGTAGATGCTTTTAAAATTACAAAACCACTTTTGAGCCACTTTAATTTTTAGATTTTGTGATTTTGTTGTCAGTCTTAATTTCCAGTTAAATCATGTGGTTGTTAAACTACTGCAGATGTGGTTATGGACACAAAAGGCTTGGACTACAGACAAATGTTATATTTTAGAGGTGACAAATTTACACATTAATGCACAAATTAACAAAAATCAGTATTTGAATGTTTATTATGTAATAGAGGAGAGATGTTTGAAGAGTTAATTGTCTGGTTTTTCTTGGTAGTGTTTGCAGCTCTGAATATGTGTTCATGTTTCTGAATCACTGCTTGTTTTGCAGTATGTGACTGTTTATTGATCAGTTGATCGTACAGTGTGACTAATCTTTGTTTGCTCATTTATACAAATCAATTTTCTGCCTCTCTTTCTGTTCTATTCTGTTTGTTTGGATTATTTATTCTGTGTGTGTGCTATTTAATAAATGCCCACGGTAATCACCTGTACACATTTATAATGCTTATTTACTCACATTTTCTCCAATATTACATTTAATTTAGAAAAGAGTGAGTCTACAATTTCAAGGAAAGGATGACATGGTTTTGGTGATGTGTTACAATAACATTGCATTTGTTAACATTAGTTAAAAACATAAGTTTAACTGTTAATTGTAAGTTTAAAAGTTAACTGTAAAGTGTTACCGGTTTTTTTTTTCATTCAGTGTTTCATAATAATCTAAGTCTAAATTTATTAGAGTGTGAGATCAATGCACACAAAACCTCTTTTCCAGTTAACATCAATAGTAAATATTCCAGTCTAATGACACACCTACAGAAAATACAAACCCGATTCCAAAAAAGTTGGGACACTGTACAAATTGTGAATAAAAACAGAATGCAATGTGGAAGTTTCAAATTTCAATATGCAGAATACAACATAGATGACATATCAAATGTTTAAACTGAGAAAATGTATCATTTTAAGGGGAAAATAAGTGGATTTTAAATTTCATGGCATCACCACATCTCAAAAAAGTTGGGACAAGGCCATGTTTACCTCTGTGTGGCATCCCCTCTTCTTTTTATAACAGTCTGCAAACATCTGGGGACTGAGGAGACAAGTTGTTCAAGTTTAGGAATAGGAATGTTGTCCCATTCTTGTCTAATACTGTCTTAGGTCTTCTTTATCGCATCTTCCTCTTTATGATGCACCAAATGTTATCTGTGGGTGAAAGATCTGGACTGTAGGCTGGCCATTTCAGTAACCGGATCCTTCTTCTACACAGCCATGATGTTGTAATTGATGCAGTATGTGGTCTGGCATTGTCATGTTGGAAAATGCGAGGTCTTCCCTGAAAGAGACGACGTCTAGATGGAAGCATATGTTGTTCTAGAACTTGGATATACCTTTCAGCATTGATGGTGCCTTTCCAGATGTGTAAGCTGCCCATGCCACACACACTCATGCAACCCCATACCATCAGAGATGCATGCTTCTGAACTAAGCGCTGATAACAATTTGGGTTGTCCTTGTCCTCTTTAGTCTGGATGACATGGCGTCCCAGTTTTCCAAAAAGAACCTCAAATTTTGATTCGTCTGACCACAGAACAGTTTTCCACTTTGCCACAGTCCATTTTAAATGAGCCTTGGTCCAGAGAAAACTCCTGCGCTTCTGGATCATGTTTAGATATGGCTTCTTTTTTGACCTGTAAAGTTTTAGCTGGCAATGGCGAATGGCACGGTGGATTGTGTTCATGACAATGTTTTCTGGAAGTATTCCTGAGCCCATGTTGTGATTTCCATTACAGTATCATTCCTGTATGTGATGCAGTGCTCTATAAGGGCTGAAGATCACGGGCATCCAGTCTGGTTTTCCAGCCGTGACCCTTACACACAGAGATTGTTCCAGATTCTCTGAATATTTGGATGATATTATGCACTGTAGATGATGATAACTTCAAACTCTTTGCAATTTTTCTCTGAGAAACTCTTTTCTGATATTGCTCCACTATTTTTCGCCGCAGCATTGGGGGAATTGGTGATCCTCTGCCCATCTTGACTTCTGAGAGACACTGCCGCTCTGAGAGGCTCTTTTTATACTCAATCATGTTGCCAATTGACCTAATAAGTTGTAAATTGGTCCTCCAGCTGTTCCTTATATGTACATTTAACTTTTCCGGCCTCTTATTGCTACCTGTCCCAACTTTTTTGGAATGTGTAGCTCTCATGAAATCCAAAATGAGCCAATATTTGGCATGCTCACAATTTGTAAAGTGACCCAACTTTTTTGGAATCGGGTTTGTAGTAATGCTTTTCTCTTCTTCTTCTTCTTCTTCTTCTCCAGAAAGAATCACATTTTTGAGGGCTTAAACATTCATGAAACTTTGAAAATGCGTCAAACCTAGTGAAAATTTTCATCTGATATAGGATTCAGAAGAGGGTGTGGCAAAATGACTCGACAGCGGCACCTATATTAAAAAAAATCAACAGCCTTCCAGCTATGTTTCACGTACATGCACGAAAATTGGCACACATATGTAACACACCAATACCTACAAAAAAGACTCTTGGAGCAAAATTCTAATCCCAACAGGAAGTCGGTTATTTTTAATATTATGAGCAAATTTTGTGTAATTTTTGTCATTTCCATGCGTTGTATTTTAACGAACTCCTCCTAGAGATTTATTCAGATCAACACCAAATTTGGTAAGCCTAATCTAAAGGCCTTTGCAATATTAAATTGCGAAGATCTTGAGTTTTCGTTGAAGGGCGTGTCCGTGGCGGCCTGGCGAATTTTGATGTTTCGCCATGAAAAATTAAGTTGCTATAAGACTCTTAAACATGCCCATATTCAGTTATAGTCATAGCACCACCTATTGGCAACAGGAAGTGACATATTTTGTGTCTGTGATGAACTGTGACGAACTACTCCTAGAAATTTTATGACATCAATGTCTTTTTTGTGGTCAGTCTAATCTAAAGGCCTGTGCGATGTTAAGTTGTGAAGATCTTGAGTTTTCGTTAAAAGGCGTGTCCATGGCGCCCGTGACGAAGTTCGATGTCTCACCATGGGAATAAAAGATGTTACAACTCAGGCATAAAATGTCCGATCTTCCCCAATCTTCACATGTGTGATAAGAGTCCTGGCCTGAACAGATCTGAAGGCCAATATTCCATCGGGTTTGTCAAAATGACTCGATAGCGCCACCTATACACTTTCAACGGAGTGCACCTCGAGCTATGTTTCACGTACATGTACAAAAATTGGTAAACACATGTAACACACCAATACCTACGAAAAAGTCTCTTGGCACGAAATCCGAATCCCAACAGGAAGTCGGTTATTTCGAATTTTCTCTGCAAAATTGGTGTTGTTTTCGCCATTTTAAGGGATTGTACTTTAACGAACTCCTCCTAGAGATTTATTCAGATCAACACCAAACTTGGTCAGTGTAATCTAAAGGCCTATGCGATGTTAAATTGTGAAGATCTTGAGGTTTCGTTAAAGGGAGTGTCCATGGCGGCCTGGCAAATTTTGATGTTTCGCCATTAAAGAGGAAGTTGCTGTAACTCAGACATACAATGTCCAATCTGCCCCAAACTTCACATGTTCGATAAGAGTCCTGGCCTGAATACATCTGAAGGCCAATATTCCATTATAATGATAGCACCACCTGCTGGCAACAGGAAGATTGGCACATAAATGGAATATACTTTGATATATTCCACTTAAATTTATGACTTTAAATGCATATTTCTCACCGTTCACCTTTTAACTAAAGCCACTCACTAGCGGTGAGCCCGGGTGCGAGGGCCCATTCATCGCTGCTTGCAGCTTTAATTTTTTATTAGATTTGGAAGCACAATATTTTTTCAGTTAACGTATGTGTAGCTTGTTTGACCTCAGTGATGAGTCATTTTCTTTCTACAGTATCTGGAAATGTTTTGCATATTAATCTTTGTTTTAAATAATACAAAGTGCTTTGTTTCAGAAAAAAAAGAAAAACCTTCTGTGCAGGAAAAGCATCTTCTGCATCTTTAAACAGAGTAAAGCATGTTTTGTATAAATGTTCGCCCTTCAAAGAAAATGAAAAAAACTGGAGTAAGTTCAACAACATCCAATGACAAGTCAGAGATCTCAGGTGATTTGATGTCAGAAGATGGAGAAGAAAAAAAACAGTAGGGGAACTCGTGTCAAACCTCTGAGTGTACATCTTCAGGACTGACATCATGAGGTTGTTGGAGCGTACAGCTGCAGGGTTGACTTCAGGGTTATCCTGAGCTGGAATTGTTTTCGGCCTCTGTAAAGGAAGAGAACAAATATGAGCGATCTGTGACTGTGGCTGTGACACTCCTGAATCAAGCGTACTCACCTGTCTATGATCCAGTCCCCGGTGCTCATCGTACTGCCTGCACTTGAAAACACGGAGTATTCACTGAACACTTGAATCACTAATAAACACTGTGTACTGAATTCACCTACCTTTGTCTTCCGGGCATATCCTGACAAAAACATTATCAAAAATAGTTTCTGTTAATATCATTAAATGGAAGGTGAGCTACCATGAGCTAACAATGAACAGAGGTATTCATTACTAATAAATTAAGTACTCATTTTTAATGCATTAATGGGAACTCATAATAATCTAAATTTATAAATGAGAGCATGAGCTCAATGCCTTTTCCAGTTAAACTCAATAGTTAAAAGTCCAGTTAATTGACATACCTACCGAAATAACTAATGCTTTTCTGTTTTTGTTTGCCTTTGTATTTTGTTTACTTGAACTTTTTTTTTTTAATGTTCAAATGAATACAGGGGAGTATATTAAACAGGAAGTATTTGTAGCTTGTTTGACCTCAGTGATGAGTCATTTTCTTTATACATTTTTTTCTTTAAAAATATTAATACAAATATTAATCTTTGTCTAATATAATAAAAAGTGCTTTATTGTTCCAAAAAAAAGGAAAAGCATTCTATGCATCTTGTATTAAAAAAAAGAGCATAAATAACAGGTTGAAGAATGTTTCCTGCAAATGTTCACCTTTCAAACACCATCTTCTGACATCAAATCACCTGAGATCTTCAAATTTTCATTGGATGTTGTGTATGTCTGCAGGATTGACATCATGAGATTGTCAAAGTGTACAGCTGCAGGGAGGACATCATTTTGGATTGTAAACGTTCTGCTTATTGTGGGCGGAGACAACAGCACAGAAGTGGGTGGAGACAAGCTCATGGAGGAAGTGGGCGGAGACAAGCTCACAGAGGAAGTGGGCGGAGACCACATAAATTCTGTAAACGTGTCCCACCCTCGCTCATTTGGACGGACATCTGCAGGGAGAAAGAAGCCAGTGGTTTAGCTGCTTGTAGAAAGTTCTAGAAGCCTAAAATAATTTACAGAAAGTTGTCTTGAGTTCACTGAGGTAAAAGATATGTCATTACTAATCAGAATTCAACCTGACTCGGTTACCACAGAAAAGTCCCCTGCTTGGCCTTTTGGAAAAATCCGGCGATGGTTTCGACGCTTGAGAGAAGCAGGAAAGCCACTTGAGTCTCTGTTCCAGATTATTGCAGGAGTGTGCCAGATTGTCTGGGCTCTCTTTAACTCCATTCATATTTTCTCAGCTGGGTTCAGCTCGTTGGAGTTAGGTTCCACTGTAAAGTCACCTGCTTGGCCTTTGGCAACAATCCGGCGATGGTTTGGACGCTTGAGAGAAGCAGGAAAGCCACTTCAGTCTCTGTTCCAGATTACTGAACCTGTGTACCAGATTGGTTCAAGTCTATTCAACTTGGCTAAGACTTTCTCAGCTGGGTTCAGCTGGCTCAAGTTGGGATCGGGTGTGTGCCAAATTATATTGGGTGTAAACCGATTGATTGAGAAATGTCTTGAAAACACTGAAACCACCCAATGAACCCCTTACCAATGTGTTGAAAACACGGAAACCATCCAGTGAACTCCCAGGAAATGTGTTTTCAACACTGAAACCATCCAGTGATCCCCCTGAAAATGTCTTGAAAAATCTTGTCTTGAAAAATCTTGTCTTGAAAAATCTTGTCTTGAAAAATCCAATGAACCCCTAAAAGGGTGAGGAGTGGGCAGACTATATTCACAATTATTTAAAAAAAAAAAAAAAAACTCTTCTTGTGAGTTTTTGTTCAGTCAAGTGTGTGTGTGTATCTTCTCTGGTGCGGTCGACTTCAATACAAACTTCAGTATCACAGACCTTTTTGCATTTACAGAAGGTTCTTGAGCCGTTCGTGATTGAGGTATTGAATCTATTTTGAGCTGTTGAGTCCAACTCTTTTGGACATTAGTTCATGTGTGATGTGGGATAAAGCATATTCAGCATCACTGATTTAAAAAAAAGAGCGATAAAGAATAGAGTGAAGCAGGTTTCCTGTAAATGTTCTCCCTTCAAAGAAAACGAAACTGTTGTCAGAAGATAGGGGAACTCCAGTTTTTTTTTTATTCTTCTGACGTCAAATCACCTGAGATCTCTGACTTGTCATTGGATGTTGTTGATCTGATGTTGTCAGATCTCTGACTCAGAACTTTGCTGCCCCACTGACGTTGTAAGTTTTGTCAAATATGACGAGCCTCGTGTCAAACCTCTGAGCATACATTTTCAGGACTGACATCATGAGGTTGTTGGAGCGTACAGCTGCAGGGTTGACTCCATTTTGGATTGAAAAGCCCTTTTAATGGCAGCTGCTGTCCTCCTGTGCCACAGCTCATAAGTTTGGACAGCAGTCAGTGTTTAATGTGAGTGTTTTTTTCTGAACTGCTTCAGTGATGAACACTAGGCACACTTGAACTCTCCAGAAGCTTCTGTGATTGTCAGCAACCAGAACGTTTTGAAGAGTATTAAGTAGGAAGGAGATCATCAAACGGTAACTAAACCCAATTTGCTTTGCTCTGTTATTCAGTCGGGCTGTCTGTCTCTGTGTCTATGGTTTAAGAGATCATTGGTTCTCTTTTGGGTCCAGCTAAAGATTTCCACCAGTAGATTTGACTCGCCAGTTTCATGGGCATTATAAAGTACTAGAAACACTGAAATCCAGTGAAATCAGAGCACAAAGCAGCTCAGACCATCATCCTGAATCCCATCATCCTTTTCAGTCCCCATTTCCCCTCCATAACACTGTCCTCAGTAACATTCAAACCATTATCCAACAAAATCTGACATTAAAGATACAATCCTCCATTAAAAAGTGTACCTGCAAGCACAATATGACTCATGTGTCAAATCATATGTCCTGTTATAATAAACCTGTTCTACAGGTTTTCCCTAAGATCCCAGTTCAAACACACCCCTGTTCAGCCCAGTCACGCTAACCAGTGTTTGATCCATCAGTTAACACACACTCCTGTCTGTTTCAACACAAGCACTTCATTCAGAACTAGGGTTTAATCTTGTTATTGTGCTTATGCTAACGAGACATCCTCCCTGTTCTTAAACCCCATTTCACTAGTTCATGCTTACATATAATTAGCTGAGGTATGGTATGCGTATTTGGCGTGCTGTCCGGGGAATGGCCCGAACCTAGAGTACCCCCCCTTCCCCGTCTATTTATAAAGTGAACTCAAAGTGAGGAGATGGGGTGGAGGAGGGATGCTGATAAACCGTCAATGGATAGAGGGAAGTCAGCGATATTTATACTATGGGATTGATTACTTGATTATGGTCCACCTGTGTTGATTAGGCTAAGTATCTGACGCGCTCCTCCCGAATCTTATTAATAAAATTTCATTTAGATCACAAAATTTGTAAAACGGATTATAACATAAGGTCCTGCAAATGAAAAATATATTGCACAATGAAAAGATTTATGTATATCGGAAGTATAAGTTGACTATTCCACTTCCTAAAAAAGGACAAAAAGGAGATTAACACACAGATAACAAAAGACAAATAACACAAACAATATTTAATATTATCCAAAGAAATCAAATATGTAAATCAAAATAAAATAAAAAACAGATAAAATACAGAAAAAACTTAAATGTACAAGAAACAGTGACAGGTCTGCCCTTTTAAAAAAGGAAACCAAAAAAAAGTTATTTACCAGTCACCTGAAGCTTTAATATACATGAACAACAAGACACAACATGCTTCAGCGAAAGTACACTGCAGTAAACCAAATCATTTGGACAGTACACAATCTCAGTGCTCAGTCCCAAAGCCAATCTCCAAATACAGAGAAAATACTATAGACCAAAGACACCATTATTAACCACATCGACAACGAAAATTTAGTGTAGCAGTTACTTAAATCTCATAACTAATCAACTTCAATGAAGCAAGCTTATTTAATTTACTGATTGATGTTCAGAGCTTATACACAGCCATCGGCCCATAGGAGGTACCACAATAGTAGATATTTTTCTGCCTCACTTCCCCCAATTTGATTAGAAACGCTGTCAGTAAATCACCCTAAAAAGCATCATCACATAAACAGGAAGTTGTGGATTCAGCACAAACAAATCATACCGTTAACCCACATCCTGTATGACACGGTGTAAGAGAGCCAAAAAGAATACATGTCACACCTCTGTTTATTGATTTGCACTGGCTTCCAATAGCTGCTCGTGTAAAATTCAAGGCATTGATGTTTGCCTACAAAACTACCACTGGCTCTGCACCCATTTACCTAAATGTGTTACTTCAGACTTATGTGCCTCTGGAAGCTTGCGTTCTGCAAGTGAACGTCGCTTGATTGTTCATCCCAAAGAAGCACAAAGTCACTTTTACGGACTTTTAAATTAAATGTTCTCTCCTGGTGGAATGACCTCCCCAACTCTATCCGGACAGCTGAGTCCTTAACCATCTTCAAGAATCGGCTTAAAACACATCTCTTCCATCTTTATTTGACCCTCTAACTTTAACACTCACTGTTCTAATATATATATATGTGTGTGTGTGTGTGTGTGTGTGTGTGTGTGTGTGTGTAAAGACCTCTAACACTAGCTTCTTTTTCTATTCTATCTGTTTTCTTTTTATTTATTATATTATTTAAAAGCCTATGCTAGGTTTACTGTGTTAACCTAACTGAGACTTGTTATAGCACTTATATATCATTGCTCTTTTTGTTGTTTTTTGATTGCTTCCACTGTCCTTATTTGTAAGTCGCTTAATTTAAGTAAGTCGCTTAGTTAATTTATCCCCCTCACACATTTATATTTTTAGTTGACAAAAAATTATAAACATCTATTTTTTATTACCTATTTTAATGTTTGGAGGTTACACTATGTTAAATATATTCAACATTATATTGTAACTGACATTTATATTGTGTACGTATAATATACAGCATATACACAACTGGATTGCTTGTCCTATTTTTAAGTTTCACAAGCACATGTTGTTGTTGTTTTTAATTTAGGGCAAATTAATTTAGCAGATTCGCGACCTGGAGGTGAGGCAGGCCCAGCTGAGAGAGCGGAGAGCCGCGCTGGAATCATCCCGGGCTGACACTCACAAGTCCGGGTTAAGTATACAGCGTGCTGCTAACAGTCCCACCACGTCTACTTCGTGTGATTCTCTGCACAGGCCCGGTGCACCCAGGACGCGATCTTCCCAGATGTCCTTCACTGCGACGCCGGGACACCACAGACCCTGGGTGCATCCACAGCGGAGGATGCGAGCCAGGCCCCGGGCGACGACTTCTCCCTCTCCTGTCTTAGTGATCTCCACCTGGAACCCAAGAGATGGGATGCGACGCTGTGATCATCGGAGACTCCATCGTCCGACACGTAAGTGCTACGTTAGCCGAAGGTAAAGTGCACACTCATTGTTTGCCTGGTGCTCGTGTTCTCGATGTTTCTGCGCAGATACCCACGATCCTGAAGGCCAACGAGAGCCCCAGAGCGGTCGTGCTTCACGCCGGGGTTAAAGACACCACGCTGCGGCAGACGGAGATACTGAAGAGGGACTTCAGGGGCCTGATCGAGACGGTTCGCAGCACGACGCCCACAGCGTGACACAAAAGGTTCAGTAGACTTGTTGCTTTAAATGAATGGTTGTTGTCATGGTGTAAAGAACAGAAACTGCTATTTGTTAATAACTGGAATCTTTTCTGGGAGCGTCCTAGGCTGTTTCGCACTGACGGTCTGCACCCCAGCAGAGTCGGAGCGGAGCTGCTCTCTGACAACATCTCCAGGACACTTCGCTCCATGTGACTAGTAAGACAATTCTCTAATAACTATTATGATGAGTTTTGTTCCACCCGCTTAAATGATAAAAGTACTTGCGCTGTAAAATCTATTAAGACTGTGTCTGTTCCCCGAATAGTGAGGTCAAAATATAAATTTAATGTAGGATCTAGAAAAAATCTTATCGTGATTAAACCAGAAACATGTAAAGTAAATGAACAAAAACTAATTTCAAAGTTTGGGCTCATAAATACTAGATCACTCACACCCAAAGCAGTTATTGTAAATGAAATGATCACAGATAATAGTTTTGATGTACTCTGCTTGACTGAAACCTGGCTAAAACCAAATGATTATTTTGGTCTAAATGAGTCTACTCCACCAAACTACTGTAATAATCATGAGCCCCGTCAGACTGGTCGTGGCGGAGGTGTTGCAACAATATATAGTGATATTCTCAATGCTACCCAGAAAACAGGATACAGGTTTAACTCATTCGAAATACTTCTGCTTAATGTTACACTGTCAGACATGCAAAAGAAATCTAATGTATCTCTTGCTCTGGCTACTGTGTATAGACCACCAGGGCCGTATACAGAATTCCTAAAAGAATTTGCAGATTTCCTCTCAGACCTTCTGGTTACAGTTGATAAGGCGCTAATCATGGGAGATTTTAATATTCACGTTGATAATGCAAATGATACATTTGGACTTGCGTTTACTGACCTAATAAACTCCTTTGGAGTCAAGCAAAATGTCACCGGGCCCACTCATCATTTTAATCATACACTAGATTTAATTATATCGCATGGAATCGATCTTGGTGCTATAGATATCGTACCTCAAAGCAATGATGTTACAGACCATTTCCTTGTATCGTGCATGCTGCATATCACTGATATTAACTATATGTCTCAGCGTTACCGTCTGGGCAGAACTATTGGTTCAGTCACCAAAGACAGATTCACAAATAACCTGCCTGATCTATCTCAACTGCTATTTGTACCCCAAAATACACATGAACTAGACGAAATGACTGACAACATGGGCACTATTATCTCTAATACATTAGAAGATGTTGCCCCCATCAAATTGAAAAAGGTTAGAGAAAAACTTACTGTGCCATGGTATAACAGTAATACTCACTCTCTCAAGAAAGTAACTCGTAGTCTTGAACCAAATGGAGAAAAACTAACTGGGAAGTTTTTAGAATTGCGTGGAAAACAGTGGCTAAATTAACAAATTACCATTTATGTCTAAAATTTTAGAAAAAGTTATGTCTGCTCAATTGAGCACCTTCCTGCATAAAAATGATCTGTATGAAGAATTTCAGTCAGGTTTCAGGCCCCACCATAGCACAGAAACTGCACTTGTTAAAATTACAAATGACCTGCTTCTTGCGTCAGATCAAGGCTGCATCTCATTTATAGTCTTACTTGATCTTAGTGCTGCGTTCGACACCATAGATCATGACATACTCATAGATAGATTACAAAACTATACAGGTATTCAAGGGCAGGCTCTAAGATGGTTTAGATCCTACCTGTCCGATCGCTACCTTTTTGTTTACTTAAATGGGGAGTCATCTCATTTATCATCAGTAAAATATGGAGTGCCACAAGGATCCGTCCTAGGTCCCCTTCTATTTTCAATATACATGATGCTCCTTGTTAATATTATTAGAAAATACGGAATTAGCTTCCACTGTTATGCTGATGATACTCAGCTATATATCTCAACGAGACCAGATGAAACTTCCCAATTATCTAAGCTAACAGAGTGTGTTAAAAATGTAAAAGATTGGATGACAAATCATTTTCTCCAATTAAATTGGGATAAGACAGAGATATTAATTATTGGACCAAAAACACTACACAGAATCTTGTAGATTACAATCTGCAACTAGACGGATGTACTGTTACTGTTACTTCCTCTACAGTCAAAAATCTGGGTGTTATATTAGACAGCAACTTGTCTTTTGAAAACCATATTTCCCATGTTACAAAAGCTGCATTCTTCCATCTTAGAAACATTACCAAGCTACGAAACATGTTATCTGTTTCTGATGCAGAAAAGCTAGTTCATGCATTCATGACCTCTAGACTGGACTATTGTAATGCACTTCTAGGTCGTTGTCCTGCTTCGTCAATAAACAAGCTACAGGTCGTCCAAAATGCAGTCCTTACCAGGTCAAGAAAATATGATCATATTACCCCAATTTTACAGTCTCTGCACTGGCTACCTATTAAGTTCTGTATCAGTTACAAATTATCATTACTTACCTATAATCAATGAACTCGAGAGAAGGCTCGATAACACTGAACAACATATGCGAATGGATGATGTTATAATTACTGGCCTGACCATCAAACCTCAGTCTTATGCAAAAGCTGTTGCAAGTGGTAGCAATGTCAGTGAGGATGCGGAGAAAGCTGATTTGCAAACACTGGAAGGGCAAGTTCTTCAATTTTTGGCCGAGAAGGATATACATGTGGATCCGAAAACCATTTCCTCGTGCCATACCCTACCACGCAAAGACAAGACGAGGCCTGCTATTGTCATGCGCTTCGTAAATCGGAAAAACAAAACTGAAATGCTGAGCCAAGGAAAAAAGTTGAGAGGAACAGCGGTGTATTTGAATGAGCATTTAACGCAGAAAATGGCAAATATTGTAAGAGAACCCCGCTCCCTGCGGAAAATTGGAAAATTTAAGGCGACATGGACAAGAAATTGTAAGGTATTTATTCAACTTAATGGGTCAAATCCGGAACAAGCTAAAGTTGTGATGTTAAGATACTTAATAGATCTAGAACAATTTAAATAATGAGACATATTCCCTTTTGCATTTTCGATACACCTCAAGATATGCCGATGTTAAACCCTGTGGGAATGAATATAATCTTGTCAAAATGTGAATTGTGGTCAGATCAATGTATTTATCTTGTTGTTGGACTGGGCCTGTATGATTTAATTAGAATGTCTATTCGATCCAAGTACTCACACTTTCGATCATGGTCCCAAATGTTGATATAAACAGTGACAAAATATTTGATATGGAAACTGTCTTTGCACATAATATACTAGTGCCTGGGGAATGTCACTACTTTACAACACAAGAGTTTAATGGGACTACACAAAGGTTTTCTGATGACGCATTTTCCATCATACACTTTTATAGCCAAAGTTTGAAATGTAAATTATCAAAGATTAACAAATTTCTTAGCGATTTAAAACGGACATTTAAAGTGATTGCTGTAACAGAAACCTGGTTGAAGGAAATGCAAGTTGACAGTGTACAGATCAACGGTTACAACATGTTTTATGTAAACAGGATGGGGAAAGGTGGAGGAGGTGTTGCCCTCTTTGTTGATGCTAAACTTAAATGTAAAGTTGTTGAGCACAAAACAATAGCTGTGACTGATTTGATGGAAGCATTAACGATAGAAATCATAAATGATAAAGGAAAAAATGTGTTAATCACTTTTGTTTATAGACCACCTGGGCCTGCTACTGATTTGTTTACAGAAAAAATTATAGGAATGTTTGAGGATGTAAAGAACAAATCAGTAATCGTATGTGGTGATTTCAATATAGATTTGGGTAGCAAAATAGCACCTAACGACTTCAAGAATTATATGGAAATTGCAGGTTTATGCCCAATGATAACTAAACCAACCAGAATCACAACTCATAGTGCTACGATTATTGATAATATATATACAAATATACACGGTGAAATTATAAATGGTATTTTCATGACAGATGTGAGTGATCATCTCCCTGTATTTATAATTTATGACAATTTCTGTATTAATACTATGCAAGATAACTCTCTCGTTGTCATAAGGGATAAGTCTAGTAAAGCTATTGAGAATTTTAAAGAAGATCTTAAGAGACAAAATTGGGATCAAGTATATACGAATGATGTAAATAATGCTTATAATACTTTCATGACTACACTAATTAATTCATATGATAAAGATTGTAAACAAATCAAAATTCGTGCTCAAACTGCGAAAAAATCCTTTGATAACCCTTGGATGATAAATGGGTTGAAAAACGCTTGTAAAAAGAAAAATTATCTGTATAGAATATTTCTTAAAAAAAGAACAGAAGATGCAGAATGCAGATATAAAAAATATAAAAACAAACTTGTATTAATTATAAGAAAACAAAAAAAGGATTATTACACCAATCTGATAGACAAAAGGAAAGGCAGTATCAAAAACACATGGGGTGTAATAAATACAGTCTTGCAGAAAGGCAGGGCCAAAATTATTACTCCTGATTTTATAACCAAGAACAACTCAGATAAATATGCGACAGAAGAAATTGCAAACAAATTCAATAATTATTTTGCAAACATTGGCTCCAATTTAGTACAACACATCCCAGATGAAAACATTGATGGTAGTATTATTCCACATAGTGTAAACAGTATTTTCCTTGAGAGGGTACAAGCGAGTGAAATTTTGAAAATTGTGTATGAATTTGCAAATAAAAAGTCAAATGATTATACAGATATGAATATGTCACTGATAAAGCAAATTATAGATTATCGTTATTGTTGAGCCTTTTACTTACATTTGTAATTTGTCATTCACTACAGGGAACTTTCCAGAATGTATGAAAATAGCCAAAGTGGTTCCACTTTACAAAAAAGGAAATAAAAATGATGTTTCGAATTATAGACCCATATCCCTGTTACCACAGTTATCTAAAATTTTAGAAAAATGATTTGTGTTTAGATTAAAAGATTTTTTGGATAAAAATGAATTGTTAAATAATAGTCAATATGGATTTCATTCAAATCATTCAACTGCAACAGCGATTTTGGAACTGGTAGAAGAAATAACCAATGCTATGGATAAGAAACATGTTACTGTAAGTGTCTTCGTGGACTTGCAAAAAGCGTTCGATACCTTAGACCATGAAATATTATTGAGTAAATTATATAAATATGGTATAAGAGGCATAGCTCATCAGTGGGTCAAAAGCTATTTAAAAGAAAGAGAGCAGTTTGTTGAAATCAATAACACAAAATCAAAAAATTGTCCAATAACTTGTGGTGTTCCCCAGGGATCGGTACTAGGTCCAGTACTTTTTCTTCTTTATGTGAATGATATAGCAAATGTTTCTAAGTTACTAAAATGTATTTTGTTTGCGGATGATACTACTTTATTTTATGCTGGCAAAAATATAAATGACGTATTACAAGTTGTAGAGTATGAGTTTGGGAAAATTATGAAATGGTTTAACGCCAATAGATTGTCTTTAAATATTAGTAAGACAAAATTTATGATTTTTAGTTGTATAAATAAGGATTTTGATGTGGCATTGTCAGTACAAGGAGTACAGATTGAAAGGACTCATGAATTTAAGTTTTTAGGTGTTGTGATCGATGAACAGTTGACATGGAAATTCCATATCGACCATGTTAAATCTAGGGTATCCCAAATTATAGCAGTGTTACATAAGGTAAAAGTATCTGTTAATAAATGTGCCTTAATTTTGTTATATAATTCATTGATTGTTCCACATCTGACCGATTGCATTGAAGCATGGGGAAGTGCAAACAAGACTTATATAGAACTAGTTTTTAAATTACAAAAACGTGCTATTCGCGTTGTAAATGGAAGTGAATATAGGGCCCACACAAATCCAATATTTATACAGTTAAAAATCTTAAAAGTCAATGACTTATTCGAATATAGCCTTCTAAAAATAATGTATAAAGCTCATTTGAAAACATTACCTGATAAATTGCAAAATAGATTCATCAAAAGTTAGTAGATTCAATTTAAGAGGAACTGAAGTCTTTCAGAAACCTGAGTTCAGAACAAAATTAAAGGAAAGATGTGTCTCAATACAAGGTGTCAGTCTGTGGAACAATCTAAATAGCGAAATGAAAACTTCAACATCGTTTTTTGTTTTTAAGAAGAGTGTAAAAGTGTCACACCCAGGGGCTGGCTATGCTTTAACTAAGCCACACCCCTTCTCAACTTCCACCTCGAGGAGGTCCCCAAACCCGACCCAATGGCCAAACAACACGAGAACAAGTAAGTGATAAAACAATCTTTATTTAAATATTTAAAAATAGCTTGGGGAATAGGGAAAGGGCAACTAAAACTAAGCTCTGACTCGGCCCTCCAGATGGGCTATAGCCGGGAAGAGGTCAGGGAGCAAGGGGGCCACGGGGATCCGGGGCGTGGGGCTCGGGCCCCGGCCTGAGTCTTAGGTATCCGTAGCGCCCTCCTTCTTCCTCCTCTTCGCTGAATACAGCTCACGGTAAGTACTGGTTCACACAGTTCGTTCTCGAGGTGCCCACTCTCTTTCTCTTCCTCCACAGGCAACGGCTCTTCGCTGATTACAGCTCGCAGTAAGTACTGATTCACCCAGTTCGTTCCTTGGGTGCTCACGCTCTTTCTCTTTCTCCACAGGCAACGGCTGGGACACACAGGCACAGTTAGTTCAGCTTGGTTTTGCTCTCACCTCTTCGCTGATTACAGCTCACAGTAAGTACTGGTTCACACAGTTCGTTCCTTGGGTGCTCACTCGCTTTCTCTTTCTCCACAGGCAGCGGCTGGGACACACAGGCACAGTTAGTTCAGCTTGGTTTTGCTCTCACCTCTTCGCTGATTACAGCTCACAGTAAGTACTGGTTCACACAGTTCGTTCCTTGGGTGCTCACTCGCTTTCTCTTTCTCCACAGGCAGCGGCGTAAGTACAGGTTTCCTCAGTCTCTCCTCGTGTTACCCACTCTCTCTCCTTTTCTCTCCACAGGTATCAACTTGGGCACAATAGCACAGTTAGTTTGCTTTGAATGGCTCTCACCTCTGGGCTGGACACAGCGTACTGTAAGTACAGGGTTCGCTCTATTCCTCCTCGTGTTATTCCCTCTCTCTCCTTTTCTCTCCACAGATATCAACTTGGGCACAATAGCACCGTTAGTTTGCTTTGAATGGCTCTCACCTCTGGGCTGAACACAGCGCACTGTAAGTACAGGTTTCCTCTGTTTCTCCTTGTGTTACTCACTCTCTTTCCTTTCCTCTCCACAGGTATCAACTTAGACACAAAACACAGTTACTCTGCTTTGGATGGCTTTCACCTCTGGGCTGGACACAGCGTACCGTGCTATCTCCGGAGATCTGAAGCACGCTCACAACATATACTGTACTGAACTAGGCCAGGACCAGCAATCTCCTTGTCCTCCCACGCCGAAGTGCGTGAAGGCGGGGGTTTATCTGACAGGACACACGGCAATACACAGCAGCCCACAGCAATATACAACACCACGTCAAAATTATAGGTTTTCACAGCACGAAGACTCACCCACCACACTCAGTGTACGGAAAGGACACCCGTCTTCCTTCACTTCGCTTGGTTCGGATCTGGCGATGGAATATGCGGCCTAGCTAGTGATGTCGTCGTTGCGACTACTTCAATAAGTATTCCTTCGGCTCTCCCACCACACTATATTAGGGGTAGGGCCACCCTCCTCCTCCTGGAGAGATCTACACAACGCCAGGTCAATATACAGGGCACTTTCGACTGGCTCTTAGTACTCACATCAATGCCACTTCCAATCCCCTTTTTCACGTCGTCTCAGTTCGCCGTATAATCTGTTCACTTCTCAACCTTTAAGGTTCGCGATGTCTTCACAATCATACAATTCCAGCCTGAGGGAGAGAGAGAGTTAGACAGCTACCAGCAGCGTACCAAGACGGGCACAACCCAGTGCTTCACACACACCAAAGAGAGCTTCCCCAGACTGTGAAATAACTTGGCCTTAAGTACTGCCTTGTCCAGCGTATCCTCCAATCACCAACCGCTGTCCCTAACTAGGCACAGGTGCATCGAATTCCCTGATTTTCCTTCTTACGGCGCTACCGGAAGTTCCGGTGTTCTGTTTTTCCGGTCCGGGCGGAAACACTTCCGGGCGGAACCAAACTTCCCGAATTTTGGTTCCGCCCCTAAAGATCGTCACCTTGTGACATCCTCCCCCGCCAATCCGTTCTAGTCCCTAGAACGTCCTCGGGCTGTCCACTCCCCATAGCGGGCAGGGGGTCGGCCTCGGTTCTCTCGCTGGGATCGTCTCACTGGTGAATCGGGCTCAGCTTGTTCAGGGGCTGCTTCTGGTTCTCTCGGGGCGATCGGGGGTGGTGCCACCACGGGTCTCCCTGGTACCACAGCCCAACCTTCAATCCAGGGGGCCGCTGGTACAGGTTCCGTGGGGACTTCTTCCACGGCTTCAGGGTAGTTAGGGCATGGGCGAATCATGTTCCGGTGCACCACACGGTCGGGGCCTGACTTCCCTTCTGGCCGGATGGTATAGACCGGCTGCCCCGGCCTCTGCTGCCGGCAGACTACATAAGGGGTGGCCTCCCAACGGTCACTCAGTTTCCCCTTCCCCTGCCGCCGATTATCTCTCACCAACACCCTCTCTCCTGGCAGTAGAGGGGCTTCTCTAGCAGTCCGATCATACAACCGCTTACTTTTCTCTCCTGCCGTCTGTATCCTTTTCGACACCTGCTCGTAGGCGAAATGCAAGCGCTGGTGATGGCGCCCCACCCACTCCGTTACACTTGCTTCCTCTTGGTCGGCTATCACTCCTAGGACCAGGTCAGTAGGCATTCGTATGTGTCTGCCAAACATCAGGTAAGTGGGAGCGTAACCCGTAGTACTATGTATACTGTTGTTATAGGCCTGTAGGAGGTTTGGCAAGGCACTCACCCAATCGTCCTGCCGTTGTTGGTCCAAGGTCCCCAGCAGCCCCAATAGGGTCTGATTGAATCTCTCACAGCCGCCGTTCCCCTGAGGATGATACGAAGTGGTGTGAGTTTTCGTGCAACCGTACAACTGGCATAGTTCTCTAATTACCCTGGACTCAAAGTTGGCTCCTTGATCGGAGTGCAGAAACTCCGGGCATCCGAACGTCTGGAAGACGGCCCGCCATAAAACTGTAGCGGTGGTGGTTGCAGTCTGGTCGAGGGTGGGGATAGCCCAAGCGTACTTTGTGAACAAATCCGTTATTACCAAGATGTTCTGGTAGCGATCTCGTGGTCGGCCCAGTGTCAAGAAGTCCATAGCCATGATATGAAGGGGGGCCTTCGCATGGATGGGTACCATTGGCGCTCGGACCTCCCGTCTGGACTTAAACAATATGCATCTCGGGCAAGCTTGAATTAGGGCGTGCACCGATGCCTCTAGCCCGGGCCAAAAGAAGAATCTCCTAAGCAGGGACACGGTCCTCTCCTGTCCCTGATGCCCCAACTGGTTGTGGTACGCCGAAACTAAAGCCGTTACCTCATCTGCGGGTACCACGATCTGGCGTACTTCTTCGCCCAACTTCGGGTCACTGACCCTTCTGCACAAAACGCCATCTCTCAGCTCCAGCCTGTCCCATTGCCCCAGCAGCCTCCTCCCAGTATCCGTCTGGGCTAACCTCTCCGCTGGCGTCAGCCGTCGGCCCTGTTCCAGCCATTCTCTTACCAGCCGCACATCTTGATCCCTGGCCTGTCTCTCCCTCCACCGACGGGGATCCCATCCCCAGTTCTCAGGCACGGCCTCTTGTCTGCTGCCTGGTGCCTCTACTGCTCCTACCATATAGCCCTCCTCCGGGCTGGCCCCTCCGGGGCTTTCCGCTTCGGGCAGCCTTGAGAGGACGTCCGCGTTCATGTGTTCACGCCCTGGTCGGTACTGTAGTTGATAGTCAAAGTTGGCCAGTTGGGCCACCCACCGCTGCTCCACGGCTCCCAGCTTCGCCGTCTGTAAGTGTACTAATGGGTTATTGTCTGTAATGATCGTCACCTTGGCACCCCAGAGGTAGTCTTTAAATTTCTCACTTAGGGCCCACTTCAACGCCAGCAGCTCCAATTTGAAAGAACTATAGTTCGCATCGTTCCTCTCGGCTGGGTGGAGGCTCCGGCTGGCGTACGCGATGACCCTCTCAACTCCGTCCTGCCGTTGAGCCAACACCGCTCCCAGCCCGAGATTGCTGGCATCTGTATACAAAAGGAATGGTTTTGTGAAATCTGCGTATGCCAAGATAGGGGCCTGTAGCAGCTCCTGCTTCAATGTCTGGAACGCCGACTCACAATTTGCATCCCAGTCTACGTTGGGCGACCCCCGGCCCCGGTTACGACCTGTGCCAACCAGCAACTGATTAAGGGGTTTAGCAATTTTTGAAAAGTCCTTTATGAAACGCCTATAGTATCCCACAAATCCTAAAAAGGATCGCACTTGCCTCACTGTCCTCGGGGCCTTCCAGTCCTTCACGGCCGATACCTTTCCAGGATCTACGGACACTCCAGCCGCACTGACCACGTGGCCCAGAAAGTTGACTTCTCTCCGTAGTAAGTGACACTTATTGGGCTGTAGTTTCAATCCGTACTTCTCCATGGCCCGAAAGACTTCCTCGAGGTGCCTCAGGTGTGAATCAAAATCTGGGGAGTAGACAATCACATCATCCAGGTAAACTAATACTGACTCCATTAACTGACCTCCCAAGCACCGCTGCATCAGCCGCTGGAAGGTGGCCGGAGCGTTACAGAGCCCGAAAGGCATCCGGTCCCATTCAAATAGTCCAAACGGGGTTGTAAAGGCAGTCTTCTCCCGGTCTGCTTCGGCCACCTGCACCTGCCAGTAGCCACTGGCCAAATCTAGGGTAGAGTACCATGCCGACTGCGTGAGGCTGGCAAGCGAATCTTCGATCCGTGGCAAAGGGAAAGCGTCTTTCTTAGTCACGAGGTTCAGCTTACGGTAGTCCACGCAGAATCTCCAAGCCCCCGTCTTCTTTTGCACCAGCACTATGGGGGCCGCCCACGGGCTGCTGCTTTCCCTAACAACTCCTTGCTTCAGCATGCCTTGCAGGAGTGTACGTACCTCGGTATACAAAGTGGGCGGAATTGGGCGATACCTCTCCCGGCTGGGCCCTGCATCCCCGGTAGGTATATGATGTTGTACCACCTGGGTGCATCCGTAGTCTTCATCGTGGGTGGCGAACACATGCTGCCATCTCCGAAGGAGGGCCTGTAACTTCTGTGTCTGTGCCTGCTCTAAATCCTCCCCTTGTAACGACTCACCCGCCAGGTGGCTCGGCACACTCCTCTCCATACCACCCCATGGGGTGTCTACTTGTGTCAGGGCCACCTCGATGACAGTGGGGCACACCTGACGAAAACTAATATCCCTCTCTTCCCTTACTTGGTGGGATGTAACCGTTGTCAGACGGGCTAATCGTTGGTGCCGATGTAGTTGCACCGCGTATGGATGTACATTCCGTATCCTCACGGGGACTCTCCCCCGCCGGACCGTCGATAGTCCTCGTGCCACTTCCACTTGTGGACAATCCACATGGGGCTCCACCAGCACCCACTCTTCTGGGCCCGCTCTTCGGGGCGGTACTCGCGCCCACACAACAGCCTCACTTTTTGCGGGGACAGACAAAGCAAAACGACACATCACTCTTCCTACCTCTTCCTGTTCCCTGCGGACTTGGCTCATTTGCACCCTTCGACAGTCAGCTACCACACACTCCCACTTGGGCCTCTCTGCAGGTGGTATCTTCGATACGGGCCTAGCCCGAAATAGCTCTTCCCAGCAATCAGCGAGGACATTCATGCCCAACAGGGCTCGATGTGCACCCAGACAATGGTCTTGCACGATAATCACACCTTTCTGGGGGACCATCACTCCGTGAACCTCTAGGTCCGTCAATCGGTAGCCAATATATGGGATGTCGAGGCCGTTTGCGCCCTTCAGAGTAAGCCAGGGGGCCTCCGCCCCTGGTGCCCCTTGTTTCCCAAACACTTCTTCGGATAAACTCTCAGCAAACAACGTCACTTGGGAGCCTGTGTCTACCAGGCATTGAATCTCCTTGCCGCACACTCTCACCTTCGCCACGGGGCTACGCCCAATCATCTGGCTCCTAGAGCCATATCCTCTTCCAGGGTCTTCTCGAGGGGTCCCGGCCACACGACCCACAGTGGCCGGCCGACCTAAAAACCCCCTTCTGACGCCCTGCGGGGCCCACACTGGCGGCTATAGTGACCTGGTTTGCCACAGCGGTTGCAGATGGGTCGCCCTTGCTCGTCCCATTCGAAACGGGGCCGGTTAAAGTGGTTCGGGCGCCTGAACGGCTCTCGGCCTCCCTCTGAGTACACTCGGTCTCGGGGCGCCGGCCGTGGTTCCTCCCGCGCCCGTCCTTGGCGCAATTCTCCTACGAGGGCTTTAGACAGTTCAGACATCTGATCGCGGACATCTTTCAAAAGTTCAGCCTTCAGTGCTTGCTTCCAGTCAGGGCCTCCGGGTTGTGCTGGTGCTACTTCACTGACAACCGCACACACTGGGGAACCACTCACCTCAGTCTCATCACCTTCCAGGGCCAGTGCCTCTTTCTTCAGATCTTCGAACGTAAGACCCGGGTCCCTTCGAAACTGGATACGTAGGCTCTGTCTCACCGGACCCTCCTTCAACCCCAGAAGAAACTGGTCCCGCAATAGAGTCTCTCCATCTCCCAACCCGTGGTCCCGACGGGTCTGTAGTCGGGCGAATTGCTCTCGCAACCTCAGGGCGAAAGCTCTAATCGGTTGGCGGGGGCCCTGCTTACAATTGAAGAACTGGGAGCGAAGGACAGCTACGGGGGTGTGGTCACCATACTGTTCAGTGAGGAACTGGAACACGGTTTGGGCGTTGGCTCTAACGGCTTCGGGGGCGGCATGCACCTCTCGCCGCGCTTCTCCATCCAGGGAGTTTAACACAAATTGAAGCCGCTGGGCTGCACTAAGGCCCTGTAGGTCGGCCAAGTACTCTAGTTGAGCCTTCCATTCAGACAATCGTACCTCGGATTCTGTCCCCCCATATTTTTGAATCCAGGGGCTCCCCATAAAAACGGGCATGGCACGGGGTTGGGCTGAAAGCCCCGCGTTGTCGGTCATTGGACGACCTTGGTTACTCAACTCGAGGTGGAAACCCTGCCGACTACGCCAAATCTGTCACACCCAGGGGCTGGCTATGCTTTAACTAAGCCACACCCCTTCTCAACTTCCACCTCGAGGAGGTCCCCAAACCCGACCCAATGGCCAAACAACACGAGAACAAGTAAGTGATAAAACAATATTTAAATATTTAAAAATAGCTTGGGGAATAGGGAAAGGGCAACTAAAACTAAGCTCTGACTCGGCCCTCCAGATGGGCTATAGCCGGGAAGAGGTCAGGGAGCAAGGGGGCCACGGGGATCCGGGGCGTGGGGCTCGGGCCCCGGCCTGAGTCTTAGGTATCCGTAGCGCCCTCCTTCTTCCTCCTCTTCGCTGAATACAGCTCACGGTAAGTACTGGTTCACACAGTTCGTTCTCGAGGTGCCCACTCTCTTTCTCTTCCTCCACAGGCAACGGCTCTTCGCTGATTACAGCTCGCAGTAAGTACTGATTCACCCAGTTCGTTCCTTGGGTGCTCACGCTCTTTCTCTTTCTCCACAGGCAACGGCTGGGACACACAGGCACAGTTAGTTCAGCTTGGTTTTGCTCTCACCTCTTCGCTGATTACAGCTCACAGTAAGTACTGGTTCACACAGTTCGTTCCTTGGGTGCTCACTCGCTTTCTCTTTCTCCACAGGCAGCGGCTGGGACACACAGGCACAGTTAGTTCAGCTTGGTTTTGCTCTCACCTCTTCGCTGATTACAGCTCACAGTAAGTACTGGTTCACACAGTTCGTTCCTTGGGTGCTCACTCGCTTTCTCTTTCTCCACAGGCAGCGGCGTAAGTACAGGTTTCCTCAGTCTCTCCTCGTGTTACCCACTCTCTCTCCTTTTCTCTCCACAGGTATCAACTTGGGCACAATAGCACAGTTAGTTTGCTTTGAATGGCTCTCACCTCTGGGCTGGACACAGCGTACTGTAAGTACAGGGTTCGCTCTATTCCTCCTCGTGTTATTCCCTCTCTCTCCTTTTCTCTCCACAGATATCAACTTGGGCACAATAGCACCGTTAGTTTGCTTTGAATGGCTCTCACCTCTGGGCTGAACACAGCGCACTGTAAGTACAGGTTTCCTCTGTTTCTCCTTGTGTTACTCACTCTCTTTCCTTTCCTCTCCACAGGTATCAACTTAGACACAAAACACAGTTACTCTGCTTTGGATGGCTTTCACCTCTGGGCTGGACACAGCGTACCGTGCTATCTCCGGAGATCTGAAGCACGCTCACAACATATACTGTACTGAACTAGGCCAGGACCAGCAATCTCCTTGTCCTCCCACGCCGAAGTGCGTGAAGGCGGGGGTTTATCTGACAGGACACACGGCAATACACAGCAGCCCACAGCAATATACAACACCACGTCAAAATTATAGGTTTTCACAGCACGAAGACTCACCCACCACACTCAGTGTACGGAAAGGACACCCGTCTTCCTTCACTTCGCTTGGTTCGGATCTGGCGATGGAATATGCGGCCTAGCTAGTGATGTCGTCGTTGCGACTACTTCAATAAGTATTCCTTCGGCTCTCCCACCACACTATATTAGGGGTAGGGCCACCCTCCTCCTCCTGGAGAGATCTACACAACGCCAGGTCAATATACAGGGCACTTTCGACTGGCTCTTAGTACTCACATCAATGCCACTTCCAATCCCCTTTTTCACGTCGTCTCAGTTCGCCGTATAATCTGTTCACTTCTCAACCTTTAAGGTTCGCGATGTCTTCACAATCATACAATTCCAGCCTGAGGGAGAGAGAGAGTTAGACAGCTACCAGCAGCGTACCAAGACGGGCACAACCCAGTGCTTCACACACACCAAAGAGAGCTTCCCCAGACTGTGAAATAACTTGGCCTTAAGTACTGCCTTGTCCAGCGTATCCTCCAATCACCAACCGCTGTCCCTAACTAGGCACAGGTGCATCGAATTCCCTGATTTTCCTTCTTACGGCGCTACCGGAAGTTCCGGTGTTCTGTTTTTCCGGTCCGGGCGGAAACACTTCCGGGCGGAACCAAACTTCCCGAATTTTGGTTCCGCCCCTAAAGATCGTCACCTTGTGACAAAAGCATTACTAATAAATAAATATTATGCTTCTATTTAGCAGGAAAATGTGATTTTTTCTTTTTTTTTTTTTTTCTTTATTTCAACAATAATCATAAACTTATACAATCATGCCAGAGGCAGTTCATATACATTGAATACAATTTGTTGAGGATAAAATACACAAAAAAGCCTCAGACTTATTTCCATTGTGGTCCTCTACATGCATAAAATGAAACGAACAGTTCAAATGGGAATAAAATCAAATAACAAGCAACTCACACTTTACAAATTCTTAAGGCATCCCAATTGGAAAGCCATTTTTTAACTTCACTTCTAAAGGGCCATGCTTCCTGTAATTGTTTTATATGATCAGGCAATTCGTTCCAAGCAACTGCACTTGAGTACAAAAATGAATTTTTCCCAACTACACTTTTAAACCGGTACAGATATATATTATTTATCCTTGCCCTTGTAGAGATACAATGTACATCTCTCACAAAAACATAGTAATCACACAAGTATTTAGGAACAGTTCTCTGAATTATTTTGTACACCATCATAATTTTAATAAACATTACTCTTTTATCCACTTTTAAAATACCCAATTCCCTGAAATGGTTATTGTTAAGATGCATACGAGGATGCAACCCCAAAACGATTCTGCACAACCTGTTCTGTGCAGTCTGTAATTTATTTTTAACATGTTTTTTAGAGCCACTGTACCAAAAAGTTACTGCATAGTCGAAATGAGGTTGCACTAATGCACCAGCTAACATTGTCATTGTTTGTTTATCTAAATAAGCAGCCTGTCTTGCTAAAAATTTTATTCGATTATTTATTTTTGATAAAGCTACAGCTGCCATACTATCTCCAGTCATTTTGTTATCCAGAACACATCCCAAAAATTTCACTTCTTGTTTAAAAGTAAAATACTCATCTCCCACCCTTATTTCTGAGTTGGGACATTTCTTCAACTTTGCAGCAGAACCGAATAAAATAACCTCAGTCTTCCCTAAGTGTAAAAATAGCTTATTTTGAAAACACCAATTAGACACTTCTACAATTTCTCTACTTAACTTGCTTTCTATTGTTTCTTTATTTTCATCAGTAACTATTATTATGGCATCATCCGCATATAATGATAAGTGGCTAGAACAGGCCATCTTTAAATCATTTATATAAATTAAAAAATGTAAGGGCCCTAATACACTACCTTGAGGTACTCCACTAGTGATCGGCAAAAAGTCTGAGCACACTCCATTTACATCGACCATTTGGCACCTGTTCGTAAGATAGGATTTGATCCATTTACATGAATTAGAATCAAAACCCATAGCATTTAATTTCAGCAACAGAATACTATGGTCAACTGTGTCGAAGGCTTTTCGTAAATCGAGCAGTACCATCCCACTTAATTTACCTTTATCTATTCCTTTCTTTATATGATCCGTCAAATATAGAATAGTTGACTCTGTGGAATGCAACCTTCTAAAACCAGACTGAAATTCATATAAAATACTAAAATTGGAAAAATATTCTTCAATTTGGTCAAATAATATTCTTTCAAAAATTTTAGATAACGAAGACAGGATTGACACAGGCCTATAATTATTACACTCTAGCCTACTCCCTTTTTTGAACAGGGGAAAAATTTTAGCTTGTTTAAATTCAGCCGGTACCTTATTCTGGCAGATAGAGAGATTTAAAATGTGAGTAACCATAGGAGTTATAAAATTAGCAGCATCTTTAATAAACTTGGCCGGAATATTATCTAACCCTGTGGCTTTATTGCACTTCAATTCACTTAGTTTCTTATAAACTGTCGCCTCTTTTACTTTGTTAAATGAAAAACCTCCTAAGGCAACACCACATTTGTCATAATATTCTTTAACCAAATTATCATCATATAAATCTGATTTTGCTGGAAGCTCTTTTACTAAATTATCGCCCACCGTAGTAAAAAACTCATTTAAACAATTAGCTACCTTTTTCTGATCTGTCATCAATTGACCATTGATTTTGAGACTGATTTTTGAATCTTTACCTTTAACCTTTTGCCGATAGCCTAAACCACCCAAGATTCGCCATAGTTTTTTAGAGTCTTGTTTAGCTTCCCTGATTTAATTCATCAAAAACATTTTTTTTGGCCTCTTTAATCTTGCATCTTATCTCATTTCTTTTACATTTAAATTTGTTATAATTATCTTTATTTCCAACTTTTTTGAATAATTTTAAGCTATTATTACGTTCCTTGATATCTTTTAAAATACTATCTGTCATCCAGGGTTCTGTTCTTTGCTTAATTCTTATTTCTTTGCAAGGTGCAACTTTATTCAAAACTTGCACAAATAACTTTTTAAACCTGTCCCAAATTGTATCCACATCATCAAACTGCATCACTTCTTCCCAATTAGCCTTGCTAAGTTCATCTACAAAAACTTGTGGATTGTATCTTTTAAGCGATCTAATTTTTAATGTATTATGATGACTAATAGCCTCTCTCTTTAATTTCCTAAAAACATATACCATATTGTGATCACTTAAACCAAGCTCCAAAACACCACTTTCATGTATCCTAGAAATGTCTGAAACCAATATAACATCAATAATTGTACTGCTTTTAGAAGTAATTCTGGTTGGGTCACTGATAATTTGATTCAATGCATATGATTTACAAAATGAACTGAACTGCTTAAACACTGATGAATCTTTCTTCAACATATCTGTGTTTAAATCGCCCAGAATAAGCAATTCTTGACCTAAAACATAATTAGACCTATTTAAGACCTCATCCAGACTCTCATAAAAATCACTTTGATCCGGAGGACGATAACAGATACCAACCAAAATCGGTTTACTCTTTGGCAACAAAACTTCAAGCCAAATCGCCTCCACTGTAGAGTTTATAAAATCACTTCTCACATTACACACCAAATCTGACCTTACATATGCACATACACCACCTCCTTTCCGATTTCGATCTCTTCTGAACAAACAATAATTTTCAATTTGAATCTCTGCATCCAATATTGAATCATCAAGCCATGTTTCGCTGCAACTAAACAACGCCACTTTAGATTCTTGACAAAAATATCGTAGTTCACTTATCTTTGGAAGAAGACTTCTGACGTTGAGGTGAGCCATATGCAAACCTTTCATTGATCTAAAAGTTCTGTAATCGCTTAATGAGGACGTCCTCGCATCCTTGAGTAGCGTTTCTTCCTCATCCTTCACAGAAGATTTAGTCAATTGGCTCCTCTGTCTCATTCCTTCTTTCTCCGTGATCGATATTTGATTTATGATTATGTATATGTGCTGCAAAATAGACGTGTGTTGTAAGCACACCTCTTTGGAATTGTAATTTAACTTATGTTGATAAGGGGCAGATATTATAAGTTTATCTTCTTTCTGCTCCTTTTCATTTCTTTTTTTTAAAGAATGAAATAAAATATGAAATGAAATGAAAATATGGAATGAAAGGCCCTAAATGGTTTAGCTCCTGCGTACCTAACTAGCCTTCTACCACGCTACAATCCATCACGCTCCCTAAGGTCACAAAACACTGGACTTTTGGTAGTTCCTAGTATAACAAAGTCCACTAAAGGAGGTAGAGCTTTTTCACATTTGGCTCCCAAACTCTGGAATAGTCTTCCTGATAGTGTTTGGGGTATAGACACACTCTCTCCGTTTAAATCTAGATTAAAATCGCATCTCTTTCGCCAAGCATTCAAATAATGTATCTCTTAAATTATGACTGCAGTTGTATCTGATCAAATGTGCATTTTTATTCTTTATCTTTGGTTAAACTAATTAATTTTACTCTGTTGGAACAGCAGCTATGCTAATGATGTCTCTGTTTGTTTCTCTGTTTCTGCTGGGATCTTCATCCCGTGGTAACTAGGATTTACACAAGCTCCAGTCTGGATTTAGAACACCTGAGAAGAGATGATGCTGACCCTCAGAGGACCTCAGATGATGCTGACCCTGAATCAACAACAGAACTAACAAATATTGCTACAAGTGTGACTGCATCATATAATAATTATTAATTCTTAATAATATTAATAATATTCATCGTCTGGCTGACTAAGTCCTGTATTTATTTTTCTAAAAATCCTGTCATACGCACACAAACTGACAGTCACCACTTATAAGCTACTACTAAATATTATAGAAACATAATTTTCTGTAAAGTTGCTTTGTAACGATTTGTATTGCAAAAAGTGCTATTCAAATAAACTTGAATTGAAATTGAATTGGTGAGGTCAGAATAATTAGGAATAAACCGTCTATAATATCCCGCCAGTCCCAAGAACTGCCTTACCTGCTTTTTGGTCTTGGGACATGGGCAGGTCGCAATAGCGGCTGTCTTGTCAATTTGGGGACGCACCTGCCCATGCCCCAAGTGGAAGCCCAGATACTTTACTTCCACACGCCCAATCGCACACTTCTTTGGGTTGGCCGTGAGTCCAGCCCCCCTCAGCGATCTCAGGACAGCCCTCAGATGCTGCATATGCCGCTGCCAATCATTACTAAATATAATGATATCATCTAGGTAGGCAGCCGCATATGCAGCATGGGGCTGCAGAACCCTATCCATGAGGCGCTGAAAGGTGGCCGGTGCTCCGAACAATCCAAATGGAAGGGTAACAAATTGGTGTAATCCAAAAAGCATCGTGAAAGCTGTCTTTTCTTTGGATAATGGAGACAAGGGGATCTGCCAATAACCCTTCGTTAAGTCCAATGTCGAATAAAAACGACCCGAGCCTAGCCGATCAAGCAACTCGTCAACCCGCGGCGTTGGATACACGTCGAATTTCGACACAGCATTCACCTTGCGGTAATCCACAAAGAACCGGACTGAGCCGTCCGTTTTCGGAACTAAAACTATCGGGCTCGCCCAGTTACTGTTGGACTCTTCTGTTACCCCCATGTCAAGCATTGTGCCTAATTCAGCCTGAACTACCTTTTTCTTGTGCTCAGGTAAGCGATACGGCCAGCTGCGAACTACCACGCACGGCTCCGTATCGATATGGTGCTGAATGAGGTTGGTACGGCCCGGTAGGGGCGAGAACACGTCGGCAAATTCCGCCTGTAATTTCGTTTTAGTCTTCTGGGTCTTCTGGGTTTTGACATCATCCCCACTCTATGTATTCTGATCAATTATGATAACTTTAGTAGGGCAAGTTAAATCAAATCTTTGAATAACCAGAAAAGATGCCCAGACTGTCATCTCCCATTGTAAAGATGCTGAGGTGACTCCCCATGTTGTCCAGTCGCCGATGTCCCAATTAATCCTTCATGTAGACATAAGTTTGTTTTTCTTTTTTCTTCATTTAAATGACACTGAATTATTGTCAACCTAAAAACCATCTCATGAAACTACAATAAAAAAATTTTTTGTCTGTGACCTACATTGGTCTGCCACAGTGGGACACTCTTTTCCAACCCCTGATTCATCTAATATTGATCGTAATGTATTCAGTCAATTGATATATTGTATACTGCAATTCAGATGAGTCTTTCAAGTACTTCAGCAAAACAAGAATGAGAAATTTACATAAGTTAAGATGCTTTTGAAATTACTATAATTTAAAATTCCATGCTGAACAGAGCATGTCACTGTTGGATGCTGGGAATTTATGCAAATGAAAGTCTGTGAGGGATTGATTTAGAGTCTTTACAATAACATCCAGAATATAAATATTCTAAATCACGTGCCATTTTCAGCTTTCAGACTGTTTAATGTAAGCTTTGTCTACTGAGAGCTTTTGTAATGTTTCATCTTATTACTAAACGGTACAATCCACTGAGCACACAGCATTTCAGTCTCGTTTTCATCCCTGTCAAAAATTAAATATGGTGTTACCGTGGCTAATGTCTGTTATCATTTTCATTGTCCCATTCTCTGTTTAGTAGCTTTAATAACCAAGTACAGTATTTCCAGTCCTTCCAGCCACATCAGCACAATAATCATAGATTTAATTACATGGCCATTTGTGTTGTTTTGTGTAAAAAGCTTATACTTTGTTTTTGAAACTATTCCATAGATTCACTGGGTAGCTTCAGCATTTTTTGCTACATGAGTGTTTTGAGTACTAGTAGTTAGATGGTGACTTCAGGTGTCAGGATGTAATTTAATACATTTAAAACACCCTTTTCATCCTGCTGTGTGTGTCAGATCTATGAAAGTTCAGCGGTTCTTTTTTGATCATCATGTAAGAGTATCTACAGTCTATCATCCATCATTTAGCTTTAAGCCTTGGTAGTTTTTCCAAATATTTTTCTAAATATCTTCTTTTGCATTGGAATGACAATGGAAAGTAAATAATCTATGAAATGAAATGGTTTTTTTTTTGGTGCAGGTGAACTATCCCTGTAAAGGTGCACTTTACTGTTTTTTTTCCATGTTTTACACAAAGAAATTGATAATACTTATAGTGCTTGACAAATTTATTAGACCAACACCCATTGTAAGGCTGTGCCACAGCTGCCTTGAACTAACAATTATGGTAATTACCAAAATAATTTTTGTTTCTGCAATGGTTAATCCACCAGTGTGTGTAAAATGTTTAGTTACCAAACAGTTATGCTGAAATATAATTATTGCTGTTATCCATGAATTTACTGTGTTATAAGAAATAGTAAAGCATAGGAAATCCCAAGTATGTATTACAAGCACAACTAATGTGTGGTTCAAGAGATGGTGTACCCAAAAGGTAAATGTTCCCCTAATCCCATCCTCAACCTTAATCCTGGAACATACCTGTAGGATGTTTTTGGAACATAGGAACAAAGAAGGACTTTGTTCCAATCCCATTTGACTCATGTTCAATGAAGGTGACTCATTTATCTTAAGATCCTCTTACGTTTGTTTTGTGGTTTGAACTTTGATCTTAATACCTATAACTTTATTATTCTCAGGTAAGGTAAAGTCAGTCAATTCCAGCCTATATTTTAAGCCTTTTAAATTGCTTACAATTTGGTCAGAAGAATCCCTGCACTTCACTCAAAACAAGTTTTATCTTGCTAGCAGCTTAAGGCTTTAAAAACACGTCATGTTAACACCCCATATTTTTCCCCTCTCAAATGTCTAATTTTCTCACACAGTAATTCTGTTTAAAAAGCAAACTTTCTTTCATTAAGAAAGATACGCAGGGCTTGTTTTTTGGGAAGATTTTCTTCATTTTTTGTTTCAGATAAATATGATGTAATAGTGTCTGTGAGCTCATCCGCATCCTGACAAGATTGGAAGAAAATGTCCCAGTTAGTCTAATCGAAGCAGTCCCTTAGTTGCTCTTTACACCTATCAGACCACACCTGAATTTGCTTAAGAACAAGATTCACTCTCTTCACAGCCTCATATTTGAGCAGGACATGAATTACATTGGGTCTAAATGTCTTTGATTTCATTTAAATAAAATTAACAATATAACTCACTTCAATTTTGCCATTTTATAAAGCATCATAATAAATTTTAGTTGTTTCCAAAACACCAGAAGATTAAATGTATGGCAAACATTCCAGATTATTGTTCTGCACTATGGAAAAATTCATGAACTTTGTGTTTTGAATTGACAGTCCGTATTGCATAAAGTGCTACAAAAATAAAGCTGAATTATGACTTCACAGAAATTTTGGAATGGAATACATTTTTATTCTAAATTTATAGGAGGCTCATATCATCACATGACAACTTTTTCCAGTTTAAACTCAACAAGCTAATAATTCCTTTGGAAGGATAAACAGAGAAAACATTAACAACAATCTCTGTTTTTTAATTTTTATGTTTGCATTTTATTGTCCTATTTTTTATTTTAAATGATTCAAATGAATATAAGCCAGTGTATTGAACCAACACAAGTATTTTTTTAAGGTTCACAAGCATAAAAGTGATTTTTTTAAAGTTACTGTAATTCTAATTTAATATCTGTCTAGTAGAAAATAAAGTACTTGCTTAAGATCACTGGTGACTTTTCATTGGATGCATTCTGACACCAAGCCCTATAAACACACTGGTATGGTATACAGGTAAATACAGGTGCGTCGAGAAACTTTCCTCCGACGGTTTGGAAACCGGTGAGCCGAGACCACAGGCGGGCGGAGACGCCTTCCTCTGACCCGAAGCCCGTTTAGGAAAACGGTGAGCCGAGACCACAGGCGGGCGGAGACACCCTCCTCTGACCCGAAGCCCGTTTAGGAAAACGGTGAGCCGAGACCACAGGCGGGCGGAGACACCCTCCTCTGACCCGAAGCCCGTTTAGGAAATCGGTGAGCCGAGACCATAGGCGGGCGGAGACGCCTTCCTCTGACCCGAAGCCTGTTTAGGAAAACGGTGAGCCGAGACCACAGGTGGGCGCAGACACCCTCCTTTGACCCGAAGCCCGTTTAGGAAAACGGTGAGCCGAGACCATAGGCGGGCGGAGACGCCTTCCTCTGACCCGAAGCCCGTTTAGGAAAACGGTGAGCCGAGACCATAGGCGGGCGGAGACGCCTTCCTCTGACCCAAAGCCCGTTTAGGAAAACGGTGAGCCGAGACCACAGGTGGGCGGAGACGCCTTCCTCTGACCGAAGCCCGTTTGGGAAAACGGTGAGACGAGACCACAGGCGGGCAGAGACACCCTCCTCCGATGAGAAGCCTGTTTAGGAAATGGTGAGCCAAGACCACAGGTGGGCGGAGACACCCTCCTTTGACCCGAAGCCCGTTTAGGAAAACGGTGAGCCGAGACCATAGGCGGGCGGAGACGCCTTCCTCTGACCCGAAGCTCGTTTAGGAAAACGGTGAGCCAAGACCACAGGCGGGCGGAGACGCCTTCCTCTGACCCGAAGCCCGTTTAGGAAAACGGTGAGCCGAGACCACAGGCGGGCGGAGACACCCTCCTCCGATGAGAAGCCCGTTTAGGAAATGGTGAGCCGAGACCACAGGCGATCGGAGACGCCTTCCTCTGACCCGAAGCCTGTTTAGGAAAATGGTGAGCCGAGACCATAGGCGGGCGGAGACGCCTTCGTCTGACCCGAAGCCCGTTTAGGAAATGGTGAGCCAAGACCACAGGTGGGCGCAGACACCCTCCTTTGACCCGAAGCCCGTTTAGGAAAACGGTGAGCCGAGACCACAGGCGGATACAGATACAGCAGTGGTTTACTTGTGTCAGTGGTTTGGTTCAATCTATATACCAGATTCTTTCTGGTGTATTGAACTTGATTCGGGTATTTTTCAGCTGGCTACATCTGTGTTTAGCTGTGTGGAAAATTGGTTCAAATCTGTTCATCTTGATCAAAAAGTTCAGCAGATTGTACCACTGGAAGACCTCAGCAAACTGCCAGGATTCTCTTTCTCCAAGCCTGGAAGGAGGATGGATAACTTTTAAATAAATAAATAAGTGACATTTTGTTTGTGTTTTTATTTACTCATGAGTAAGTGGTGTCCAGTTGACAGAGGTCTTCAGTATAAAACTACAGCCATTTGGACAAACTTCAGAATCGATGAAGTTCAACAGAAGCATGAAGATCCTTCAGCTTGCAACATCGTCTTTCAAAGAGTTCATCTATCATCTTTAAGAGCGAGGCCTATGAGGAATGGGATGGGATTGTTTTACAGTTGGAGTTCCAGAAGGTTCCATAGCCTGATAGTTCTTGGGTCATTGAGATTGAGCTGTTGGATTCACTTTGGGCTGGAAAACCCCTTCTAAAGATGGTTGAGGATGATGGTCCTTGCGCTGTAATGCATTTGGACAACACTCAGCGATTAATATGGCTTGCCTCATGCTCATGGTGATCGAGTTCATTGGTACAACAGTACCAATGAACAGACAAGAAAAAAAGAAAGGAAGAAAGAATAAGAAGGAAGATGCTTTTTTTCAAATCTGTTGGAAACTTTCTTCTGTGGAATACAAAAGAACATTCACCAAACACAGATTTATCACTCGTTATCACAGCAAAGTAACTGTTTAAATCGAATATGTTTTAAGTATTCAATTAACTTTGGCACATAATGTGTTTCTCTGTATGCATGAATGAGGTGAGTGTGTGTGTTTCTGCTTCAGTTTTCCAGAAACTTCTGTAAGGCATCGCCCAGACACGTCACAAAACCTCTTCACCTCGATCATTGGTTCTGTCTCAGATCCAGCGAAGGATTTCTACCTGGGTGCATTTGACTTCAACATCTCTCAGTCATTAAAAAGTGCTAGAAACACTTAGTGCACAAACAGACTCTGTTTGCACTAAAAGTTCCCTTGCTTCACTGTCAGACCAATATCCAACAAAATCTGACAATATGGATACATTCCTCCAACAGTAATTGTGTTAAAACATTTAAGCACAACATGACTCATTCAAAACAGGTGTGTCCCCTTATCATAAACCTGCCATAAAGTTATGCTATGAATTCCCCTAAGATCTCAGGCTGTATAAAACATCGTCATTCCAGCCCAGTTACACTAACCAGTGTTAAGTCCATTAATAAAAATACAATCCTGCCTGTTTCAACACCAGCACTTCATGCAGAACTCAAGTAATGCTTACTCTTGCTATGGTGTGCTAATGCTCTATGAGCATTTTGTGTATAAAGTACTTTAGTTACATCATTGCTAGCCCGGCCCCCTGCCATTCATTTATTTAACTTTTCCAACATTACCAACATTCTTCAAAATATTTAAAGAAACTCATACAGGTTTGTAAATACATGAGGGTGAGTAAAAGTAAATTTTTGGGTAATTAACCCTTTAATTGTGTGGCCATTTGTTTGTGTTTTTGGCCTATACTTTGTTCTTAAAACCCATCCAAAAGTTATTTAGCTGTAGCATGTTATGCTAGGTGAGTTTTTCAGGTACTGTTAGTGAGGTGGCCCCCTCTTGTGGCTGGAGAAATTTACTACATTTAAAATGTGCTCATCCTGGGTGCATAGCTATTACTGAACTAAATTCAGAGATCTGCAGGTCATCATATTTAAGATCTGGGTCTCATATATTAGAGAGTCTACAGATTGACTTTAATTATTTACCTTTATGAAGTCTTGGTTGTTTCTCTATTAGTAGTTAATTAGTTACTTGTTTAGCCCTGAATGTAAAAAAAAAAAGGGATAGTTCACCCAAAAATGAATATTCTGTCATTTACTCGCCTCTTGTAGTTCCAAACCTGTATGACTTTCTTTTTTACTGTAGAAAACAAAAGATGAAGTTTTGATGAATGTTGAGAAAATATGAGGCTGAGTAATTGATGACAGAATATTATGAAGAAGCACTTGGTATGTTGCTCCTTATTAAAAAAAATTTTACTTAAAAAAATTAATAGTACTTAAGCAAAGTATGTTTAAAATTATGTCCACTCACATGAGATGAAGACATCTGTGACCTAGTGATTATTTTAGGGGGAGCAGATCACCTCATGAGGATCAGGGTTGCCCAGTTTCACCCCCCTGCCAAATTATAACCCACCTCGTTACCTGATTGCCTAACCCCTCCTCCACATCTAATCCTAAACCTACCAATACTAAAAGGTGAAAATCTGGCCGGGAGTAAGAATAGGGCACAACACTGAGGGGGGTGTATTCCAGAAATCAAGGTTAACTTGAAGTCACATATACATGTATACATTTTCTTGTTGTCTTGTTTTGTAGCACGCAGCTTGTTTTCCACTGTCTGCCTGTTTTCATGCTGTCATGTTTTGTGTGAACAAGTGATTTGAGTGTTCTCATTAGCTGCTTGTTCGGGGAGCCGTTTCAATAACTAATGACTAATCCTGAGATGGGAAACTGTCCCCTTGTCCAAATATCCGCACATGTGGTCTTTGCACTTGACCACTTATATGACGTATTTCCTATATTTGGTTAAAGTGAGCATGAAGACCACAAGTGCGTGTAGAATATTTCATTACCTGATGGGATACGCTTACAGTGTTGTAAAAATGCAAGTGTTTAAAGAGCTTTCTTTTTATTTTCAATACTTAAAATAAACTTCTTAATGTCTGTTCAGTAGTTTCTATAACAGAAGACAAAATTTAATGTTGTGATGCTTCCAATTAAGTGATAAAAAGCAGTTGCAAATGTTGCACAAAACAATTATCACCACACCAATAAAACATGCATCTCTTTGTTTTACTACCAAATTGTAATAGCTTATTATTATTATTCAATATACGTGGTATGAATCTCTTTTACGCCGCAAGCCATATATGGATGCTATTGTTGCCTTGGTAACGCTGGATACAGGATTCCCCTGCTTCCACAGTCAGACCATCAAACTGCTCAGGTGAGTTCAACACAACTAACAGTGGAGCAGAAGGGAAATTAGATTTATATTTGATTCATATTGGAAAATATATTTGATTTATATGGAAAAAATGTAATGTTTAGAAAAATCAAGCTACAAAAATTTGTATTTGAATGAGATTAATTATCAGTGAGTTTTTGAAATAATGAACAAATCATGCAACATGTAAATTTAGTGAGTTAAAAAGTTAAATTACAGTACAGAATTATTAAGAAAGCATAACAGATGGCATAAAAATCTCAACAATGTGATTTATGGTTTTCCTTGATTGTAAATTGAATATTAGGCATTTTTAAAGTTTGTCCTCGATTTTTTTCCCCAACATTTTATTTAACTGTAATTGTTTTTTTTGTGTTATTATTATTATTATTATATTTGTTTGTTTATTTATTTATTTTGTTTGTAGAGATAATATTGTTAAATTATTCTATGCAATTCATTAAAATATAATTATGATTATTTAAAATGTATTACTTGAGTATGTCATGAATTTAGCCTTTGACGTTGATGTTAGACTCTATACCATCTAAGCTCCTAAAAGAGGTGCTTCCAAAAGTCATAGATCCTCTTCTGACTATTATTAATTCCTCATTGTCATTAGGATATGTCCCCAAAACCTTCAAACTGGCTGTTATTAAGCCTCTCATCAAAAAACCACAACTTGACCCCAAAGAACTAGTTAATTATAGACCAATCTCGAATCTCCCTTTTCTGTCCAAGATACTAGAAAAGGTGGTATCCACACAATTATATTCCTTCTTAGAGAAAAATGGTATATGTGAGGATTTCCAGTCAGGATTTAGACCGTATCATAGTGCTGAGACTGCTCTTCTTAGAGTTACAAATGATCTGCTCTTATCATCTGATCGTGGGTGTATCTCTCTATTAGTTTTAGTGGATCTTAGTGCTGCGTTTGACACAATTGACCTCAACATTCTTTTGCATAGACTTGAACACTTTGTTGGCATTAATGGAAGTGCATTAGCATGGTTTAAATCGTACTTATATGACCGCCATCAGTTCGTAGCAGTGAATGAAGATGTATCCTATCGATCACAAGTGCAGTATGGAGTACCTCAAGGCTCAGTACTAGGGCCGCTACTCTTCACGCTTTATATGTTACCCTTGGGAGATATCATCAGGAAACATGGTGTTAGCTTTCACTGTTATGCTGATGATACTCAGCTCTATATTTCTTCGCAGCCCGGTGAAACACACCAATTTGAAAAACTAATGGAATGCATAGTCGATATAAAAAACTGGATGACGAGTAATTTCTTACTGCTAAATTCTGAAAAAACAGAGGTGTTAATTATAGGACCTAAAAACTCTGCTTGTAATAACCTAGAACACTGTCTAAGGGCCCTATCTTGCACCCAGCGCAATTGACTTTGTACACCGACGCTTGTGTCATTCCTATTTTGCACCCGGGCAAAGCGCGCTTTTCCCTCCACAGAAGCACGTCGCTAAACTAGGGAATGAACTTGCGCTCCCTGGGCGGTTCAGCGCAAAAAAGGAGGCGTGTTCCGGAGCAAACGTTCCTTCATGCTATTTTGCAGGTTTAGAAAATAATTGCGCTACCAACCAGGAAAAAATAGTTCAAAGTCAGTGGCGCGTTGCGCATGTTATTCATATGCTATTTTAAGGGCGCATGCTTGGCCATAATCAATGTAGCGTGTGCACAACGTGCACGATTCTCTCATCTACACAGAAGCAGCAGTTATCATTTTTGCAAATCATACATTATTACGATAGATAGATAGATAGATAGATAGATAGATAGATAGATAGATCTACAATTTATTATAAAAGCATACATCTAGCTTACACATTTACCCAAATTATAATACGCCTTTTTAACCGAAGTTATTTTGGGTGGGTTTCTCCATCCCCAACGTCCCTGACGAGAGCGTTGCTCTCCTCGGCTGTGAACCGCTCCTGGCGCGCGTCTGGCAAATCCGCCGTTTTAATAGGAATCCGCTTTAGAACAAGCGCGCCTGCTCTTAAAGGGAATGTGAGATGATGCTCTGATTGGTTTATTTCACGTAACGCCCAAACCACACCTATGAATAATGAAGCTACTTCAGACCAACCCATTTTAGATTTGCGCCTGGCGCAAGAGCCGTTTATCCCGCCGGGAAAATAGCAACAGCGCCGAGACCCGCCCACAAAGTTACTTGCGCCTTGCGCTTTGACACTTGCGTTTCAGATCGTTAAAATAGGGCCCTAAGACTCGATGGTTGCTCTGTCAATTCTTCGTCATCAGTTAGGAACCTAGGTGTGCTATTTGATCGCAATCTTTCCTTAGAAAGCCACGTTTCTAGCATTTGTAAAACTGCATTTTTCCATCTCAAAAATATATCTAAATTACGGCCTATGCTCTCAATGTCAAATGCAGAAATGTTAATCCATGCATTTATGACCTCAAGGTTAGATTATTGTAATGCTTTATTGGGTGGTTGTTCTGCACGCTTAGTAAACAAACTACAGCTAGTCCAAAATGCAGCAGCAAAAGTTCTTACTAGAACCAGGAAGTATGACCATATTAGCCCGGTCCTGTCAACACTGCACTGGCTCTAGAATACCTAGAATATCAAAATCAACTGCGGGCGGCAGATCCTTTTCCTATTTGGTGCCTAAACTCTGGAATAACCTACCTAACATTGTTCGGGAGGCAGACACACTCTTGCAGTTTAAATCTAGATTAAAGACCCATCTCTTTAACCTGGCTTACACATAACATACTAATATGCTTTTATTATCCAAATCCGTTAAAGGATTTTTAGGCTGCATTAATTAGGTAAACCGGAAACACTTCCCATAACACCCTATGTACTTGCTACATCATTAGAAGAATGGCATCTACGCTAATATTAGTCTGTTTCTCTCTTGTTCCGAGGTCACCGTAGCCACCAGATCCAGTCTGTGTCCAGATCAGAGGGTCACTGCAGTCACCCGGATCCAGTACGTATCCAGACCAGATGCTGGATCAGCACCTAGAAAGGACCTCTACATCCCTGAAAGACAGCGGAGACCAGGACAACTAGAGCCCCAGATACAGATCCCCTGTAAAGACCTTGTCTCAGAGGAGCACCAGGACAAGACCACAGGAAACAGATGATTCTTCTGCACAATCTGACTTTGCTGCAGCCTGGAATTGAACTACTGGTTTCGTCTGGTCAGAGGAGAACTGGCCCCCCATCTGAGCCTGGTTTCTCCCAAGGTTTTTTTCTCCATTCTGTCACCGATGGAGTTTCGGTTCCTTGCCGCTGTTGCCTCTGGCTTGCTTAGTTGGGGACACTTCATCTACAGCGATATCGTTGACTTGATTGCAAATAAATGCACAGACACTATTTAACTGAACAGAGATGACATCACTGAATTCAATGATGAACTGCCTTTAACTATAATTTTTGCATTATTGACACTGTTTTCCTAATGAATGTTGTTCAGTTGCTTTGACGCAATGTATTTTGTTTAAAGCGCTATATAAATAAAGGTGACTTGACTTGATGTTTTAAAATTATTTTAATAACCCTGGAGTGAGTGAGAAGGAAGCAGCAGCTTTTATCATCTCACACATTAATGAATGACATTTCCCGAAATGTTTCAGTAGAAAAAACTGCTCATAATATAAATAAGATGACATGAAATGTTTTTCATTTGTTCCAGGAGCAAAACGTATGACATGATCCAGTACTATCAGAACCAGATCCCCTACTGAGTGTGTGTGTGTTTCTCTTACTGTCTCTTAACGCTAAGTTGCTCTGTTGTCTCGGTCTGGTGTGTTTGTGCACTTTATACACCTGAAATGTGTTTGCATGGATTTATTCGCACTGATTTCAGCACTTATGAAATGTTTTCTGCACACGTCACACTGTCTGCTGCACGATGGGTTTTGCGGTATGTGACTGTTTATTGATCAGTTGATTGTACAGTTTGACTAATCTTTGTTTATACAGATCGATTTTCTGCCTCTCTTTCTGTTCTACTCTGTTAGTTTGGATTATTTATTCTGTGTGTGTGATATTTAATAAATCCCCATAGTAGTTCCCTGTACACATTTGTAATGCCTATTCACTGACATTTAGTACATGTTACAATATTACATTTGATGTAAAAACGAGTGAGTCTACAATTTCAGTGCATTCAATATCAAACTCATTTGAGCTGCACAATCACTTCCTTTAATCAGTCAGTCCCAGCGGGCACCTTGATGTTGAAAAAACAAACATTAACATCAAACATCGATGTCAAAAATGCAAATCAAACCTTTTCACATCCACACACTGATATAAAAAAACATATGCTATGAAAGACAATTTCTTGAAACTTGAAATCAATAATACAGATGCAAATCCAACATGAAATGCACCTATTCTGATCTCAAACAGGAATTTTCTGTGCACCGCTACTCCAAATTGGCCAAATTCTGTAACATTCTGCATTATACAGCTTTATTCCTGGATGATAAAGGACATGTGTGTGGATGTATAATGTACATCAAGTTTCTGATTTGGATATTTGACCTGTTTTCTGACATCAGTGTTTGAAGTCAATTCAATGTCCACTCAACATCAAGTTCCCAGTGGGATGGTGGATGAATGGACATCAATATGTGGATATTAAATGGACATCAAGTTTCTGACGTCAGTCTGATTTGGATATCTGACCTGTGTTTTGAAGTCAGTGTTTGATGTCAATATTTAAGGTCTTTTGAACCTCATTTGTCCACTAGGACACGTCTCAAAGGGAGATGCGGAGAATGCATGCTGTTCGAGGCCCCAGTTAAGAAAAAAAAAATCGAAATAAACTTAATCAGGCTGACAAAGAATTCATATTATGCAATAAATATCAATCAAACACACAAATCAAGGATGTCAATGTGATATGAAATCCATTTGACGTCTAAAGCATGGCACTTATTTGATGTAAACTGAACGTTAAACATATTGGCCTGTATTTCGCTGATTTCACACGATTATATAAATATGATAATCATTTTTTCATGATATAAAAATGTGCAGCGGGTTCATTACTCATAGTATTTTTTTTTTCATTTCATCTGGATTGTTCGCTTCATTATTTCCCCCATTATTTTAGTTCTTGTGCATCAGCTGGAAACAATTCAACTAAACATTTAATGACCACCTGGATAATAAATGAGAAAATTCAGACATTAAGAACAAATTCCAATAATGACAGATAATCTGCTGCACTGAACTCTGAACTATAAAGAGTCTCAAATAGGGCAATATTTGGCCGAGATGCAACTATCTGAAAATTTGGAATCTGAAGGTGCAAAATAATCGAAATATTGAAAAAATCGCTTTTAAAGTTGTTCAAATGAAGTTCTTAGAAATGCATATAACTAATCAAAAATTATGTCTTGACATATATAGACAGTAGGAAATTTACCAAATATCTTCATGGAACATTATCTTTACTTAATGTCCTAATGATTTTTGGCATAAAAGAAAAATCTTTTTTTGGTTATTGCTACAAACATACCCCAGAGACTTAAAAGTGCTTTTGTGCTCCAGGCTCACATTTAGCTTTGTCACCAGTGACTCGTGAAAGTCGGGGATAAATTTCAGAAGCCGATCGGTCGCAATGCCACATCAGCTTTTAGATGACCAGCAAACTGATATTTATTTGAATGAATATTTGTCTATTTCTCCTACATATAAGTGCAAATGTTTAGGTAAATGGTCAATGCTGTGTGTTCACACACTAAAGGTACTCTTTTCTGATTGGGCTATTAAACGTCGGCTTTGTTTGACATTGCATTGCATTGTAGACTCATGTTGTTTAAAGACGTAAAAAAAAGCAGCTTCATCAGTTCATGACCTTCATTGCAAAATAACTTCAATGAACTAACTCCTAACTGAACACATAGACAGTAATTAATGAAGAGAGAGAGAGAAGAAAGATTCATTAGTGAAGGTGTTTCATCATGGCCATTGACCCAAAAGAGCCCTTAAATATGCTACTCATAATTGAACAAAAAGCTTTAGACAAGAATGAAGAGACAGCGAGGAGAGAGATTGATTGGCAGTGAGAGAAAGAGGAGGAGAGAGAAGAGACGAAGAGGACTGATGCTGGTTCTCAGCAGATGCTGCAGCTCTCTGGAGAAGAAACACCTTTCGTTAGTGAAGTATAACTGAAGATCCATCGTCTGGAAGATCATCCAGCTTCACGGTGAGGGACATTTCATGCATCTGAGAGCACATGCATTCATTTGTACACGAAATATGTGAAACAATTGCATTCATTTCTTAAAAGTTAGATTTTCAACTGTGTATAAAGGTTTTGTCCTAAGTAACTGTTTTATTTTATCTTTTGCATGAAATGTCGTAGTGGAAGTGATGCAGCTCATGAAAAAAAGGAGTCTGTGATAATCCTTCAGCCTGTATTTTTCAGTTAATGTATAAAATGATCTGTAAATATTATGGAATTGTGTATCAGGGTTGACTAAAAACAGACAAAAATAAACATTTTAAATAACATATAAATAAAATACACTTTAATTAAAACAATATCAAATATAAAAAGGCATTTTAAAATATATATATATATATAAAAAAATATTTCCACTATTTATTTTTTTTCCGCTATGCATATTAAAAATATATTTATTCACTTTCCACTATTAATTTTTTTTATTTTATTTCAACTATTTTATTTCTCATTTTCATTTAGTTCAACTTGATGTACTAAAATGACCAAAACTAAAACAAAAAAATATATAGAAATAAAAAAGACAATAAAATACGAAATTTTAACTAAAATTAAATATTAAATAAATATAAATAATATTAATAAAAATTCTGAAGATATCTAAAAACTCATCAAAGAAATGGTGTGCATTTTTCTTAATTCTTCTCCAACTTTCTCCAGGAGTTTTGTTGAGATGGCTATAATGGGAATATCTTGAGAAACTCCACGATGGATAACAGCAGCTCAACATCTCCTGACAGAAACTCCAGCGACGGTCAGACGCTGACCACGATGCCGGAGAACTCGCTGGAGGTTCAGGCGGTCACCATCTCTCTGTCGCTGCTCATCTGCGGCGTGGGAATCGCTGGGAACGTCATGGTGGTTCTGGTGGTGATCCGTAGCAAACACATGATGACCGCGACCAACTGTTACCTGGTAAGTTTAGCCATGGCTGATCTGACCGTGCTTTTGGCCGCCGGTTTACCAAACATCTCTGAGGTTGTGGCTTCGTGGATCTATGGTTATGCCGGCTGTGTTTGCATCACGTACCTGCAGTATCTGGGAATCAATGTCTCCTCCTGCTCCATCACGGCCTTCACCATCGAGCGCTACATCGCCATCTGCCACTCCATCAAAGCCCAGTTCATCTGCACCGCATCGAGAGCCAAGAAGATCATCGCCTGCGTCTGGATCTTCACATCTCTGTACTGCATCATGTGGTTCTTCCTGGTGGACACCAATGAGACGGTTTATTCTAACGGCGTCGTGGTTCGCTGCGGCTACCGGGTGTCCAGGAACCTCTATATGCCCATCTACTTCCTGGACTTCACCCTGTTTTATGTGGTTCCTCTCGTCGTGGCTTTGGTTCTTTACGGTCTGATCGCCAGGATCTTGTTTCAAGACCCGCTGCCAACGAATCTGTCCGAGCAGAAGCTCTCCGTCCATCAGAGCCGACGACAGAGCTCTGTCAAAGTTTCCTGCAGAGCAAACGCAGCGTCTTCCAGAAAACAGGTGCGCTCTGTCGGTCTGTCAATCATCTGCATTCTAGAAACCATAAAGAAACAAACTATTCTTTTATTTATATATTCATGTGAGTCTGGGTAATTCAGATAAAATATATATTTGTTTTTATGAATAATTTCTAAAGAAAGAAATAAGTATATGCTTATGTATTTGTTCGTCTATAGTGTAGAAGAAAAATGTATATATATTATATAGCTTTTTTTATTTTTTTTTAATAGTTTAAATTATTTTTTATTTTAAGATTTTCTATTTTTATATTGTTTTATATTTTGTTTTTTTGTGGTATTGTTTTTATTATTTTTTTATGTTTATATAGATTATTTTATTTTTTTATTTCAGTAATACTAATTTTAGTTTAACTAAATAAAAATGTGAAGTTTCTTTGGGAACTAGTTAAAATAAGTTTTAGTTAATTATAATAACCCTGATATATACATTATAAATACTGTGTGTGTGTGTGTGTGTGTGTGTCTATATACATATATATGTATATGTTTAAGGGTCAAAAATGAGATGTCAACATTTTGGTGTCCACATCAAATCAAGTCTACTAAAGTAATTTTATATACACAAAAAACATGGTAAATGTAAGTAAAGAGGCTACTTTCAGTCATAATATACATTATTATTATTTTTAGTGAGATGATGTTCTGTATCATCTTACAAAAATATGATTTTTACATATATGATCAATAATTTGTCAGCAGGAGTGTTTTTGAGACAGTGTCGTTTTTGCCTGACAGATAATATAAAAGGCTGAAATTCACATTAAGGAGGATCTGAGCAATTTTTTAGAGACCAGCATTATCGGAGAGAGTCCAATCAACCAGCAAGGACTTCTAGCTTCATGGTTCGATTTCCATATTTTGAGAATCAAAGCGCAACTCGCATTTCTTCAGAAAGTGTCAAACTTATGCAATCATGTGCAACTGCTCTGCATTTAAAAGTAAATAGACAAAACCAATGCAGCAGCTCATATTTCCATTTTCTTCTACTCTATTGTATTAATAAAGCAGACTTGACTTGTGTTGCAGGTCACAAAGATGCTGGCGGTGGTGGTGGTTCTGTTCGCTCTCCTCTGGATGCCGTATCGGACTCTAGTGGTTGTGAATTCCTTCATGGATCCGCCGTATCTCAACACCTGGTTCCTGCTCTTCTGTCGCATGTGCATTTACACCAACAGTGCCGTCAACCCCATCATCTACAACGCCATGTCGCAGAAGTTTCGAGCTGCTTTTAAGAGGCTCTGCGTCTGTAAACGCAGGTCAGATCAGAGCCGAGTGAGCAAAAGCACTGTAAGTGTTTATTACAGCTTCATAAAAGACTTCTCCGGTGAAAGCAGTATGAAGAAACATGGCAGTGTGAAAACAGACTCGCTTGAGCACATTAAAGGAATAGTTCAGCCAGAAATGAATATGTGCTCACCCTCAGGCCATTGAAGAATATGAGAATGCATCATTGCATCAGTGTCTCATCAATGGATGCTCTGCAGTGAATGGGTGCCGTCAACATGAGAGTCCAAACAGCTGATAGAAACATCCCACGAGTCCTCTATCCACAATAACGCTTCCGCCAGTGAAAAAGTGTTCTGGTCTGAATCAGGAGAGAAATCTGCACAGATCAAGAAAGCCAAAATAAATGTGTGTGTGGATTTTGATGTCAGAGACTACAAGAGACTTTTTCACTGGAGGAAGCGTTATTATGGATTATGGACTATTTTATCAGTGTTAGATCATGCCTCCATGACAGAAACATCAGATCCGGTCAGAAAATGTCAGTTTTGTCTGGTAACAGAATATCTATTTAGCAAAATTGTCTAATTCCCAAAACCCGTTAACAGCAAGACTTGTCTTGTACACAAAAATATATCAACAGTCTTTTATCAACCATGAACTTCCCATAAACGTTGAATTTCCATAAACATTATCCTTACCTCTTTACAAACACGCAGCTTTAGTCTTCTCCAGATGTTCACTGATGGACTGGAGTGCTGTGGATTATTGTGATGTTTTTATCAGACTCTCATTCTGACGGCACCCATTCACTGCAGAGCATCCATTGATGAGACACTGATGCAATGCTACATTTCTACAAACCTGATGAAGAAACACACTCATCCTGATCTTGTATAACCTGAGGGGTGAGGACATTTTCAGTTTTGGGTGAACAAATCTTTGTTTTATTTACAACTTAGAAAAGTAATTTTTACAGTGTATAAAGTGTGGTGGTGTCACAATAATATTACAGTAAAGTTTAATACAGTTATTGCATGTAAATGGTGTATAAGCACATGTCACTGTGGTTTTAGTGTTCACTAGTAAGTAGATCCATAGAAAAACAGTATAGTAGCTGATAAATAGGAAAAATAATTCAGTTTGTTCGCATGCCTCGCTGCTGTGTTTATGAATTCAAACTATTAATAAGAAACTTTAATAGTATCTCAGTGATACTAATATGATAGTATAATATCGTCAGTGATATGGCTGTTTATTGAATTTGTTCTTCAGTCTCTGTTTCGTTGTATTATTGTAATTTTCATCTAAATGTATTGATATCCAGAAAGTAAATTTAGCTTGGTGCTTCATATCCACTTGAATCCTTTACTTGTTTCATCTGTCATTCTGCTTCATTTTAGGATTTCATTCCTGACAGTCACCAGGTAAAAATAGCTGTTTCATCATTCCCAGTGGGAACACAAGCACACGTGGGTCTCTATATCCACGCATCTGATCAAACACATCCACAGTTCACATTTCCCTGAACTGAAGCTACATCAGAAGCTACATCATCTCCCGTTCTGTTTTTAGTTATTTTTGTTTGCTTGATTTGAGCTATTTTAGTTCATGCTTTCATTTTTTCACTCTGTTTTGCATTCTGTCATGCTCTTCATGTCAGGTATGGGTTATTCATAAATAGCACTCTTATGTTCCCAGAATTCACTTTTCACTTTTTACTTGCACTAAATATTTTAAAGGTTGCAGCACTCAAACTTAAGCCTGGTAAACAGACAAACTACTGTTTTTCTGCCATCCACACACACACATAGAAAGAGAGAGAGCTTCTTTTGTTTAAAGACCGCATGTAATCAAAACTGACGCCATTTGGTTAAATGCAATTCATAAAAAAAGAAAGTTTGTCTTAAAGAGTCTTTAATCACTATCTAATAACTTGCCCCTTCTCTGAAATCACTGTTCAAGAATAGCTGAAGCCTGGTTTTGAACCAGCAAACTTCCAGTTAAGATGATAATGATTAAGATGATTCTTAACAAATAAGAGAGCATTAAAAACTAGCGTTATTCTGCTGTTCTGCAAAATAGAAAATAGGTAGTTTTAATATAATAAATCAACTTTGGTTAGCAAGTGTGTTGTCCTACCGGAGTTGTATTGAGCATCTTTTTCTTTTATAAAAAGTCTAGCATCATTTTAATTGATTTTAGTCCACTTTGGTCTGTATTTGTTTCTAAAAGGCGTGTTAAAACAAAATGAACTGTGGTCAAGCAGCTTAAAAAAGTAAAATGCTAACAATTTTTAGTAGTTCATCTACTACTATTTCAGTTTTTCTATAATAATTATTTTCTGATTAACTTTTTGGACAGTTTGGCACATTATATCTATACTTTTTATTTAAATGTATTTCTTTATTTTACAGTCATTCAGTAGAAGTTTTATAAGGAGATAGTGATAATATTCTCTGTATGATCTCATTCATAACACAGATCAGTCTGGTCTTGGTGGATAAATATAGTCTTCTAAAGGATAAATAGATCTTAATGGCTCTGAGATGCTTTCAGCTCGCTGTATTATGCTACTAATGTTATGTTCCTTATGTGCTGCTTAGCAGGATCATCTCCTGACCTGCCATTTCCCTTGTTTTAGATTCGAGTGAAATGTCATGGATGTTAAATGATCCACAGTATCTTGCAACTTCAACATCAATGCTTTTGATGACAGGAAATCCATTCAGTTTCATATAAATGACACAAAAAAAAAATGCATTATTAAATACAGTCATCATTTGATCTCCCTTTCACTGTTATTCTTGAACTAAAGCCTCTATTGCATTAGCAATTTATTTTCCACCAAAATGTAGACTCTGAATGACAAATGTATATTTTCTGCTGATTTTGAATCATTATTTACATATACAGTATTCACTCAAAATTGGGTATTTTAATTACATAGCCTACATGCTGCAAAAAGTCGTAATCGTAATATTTTACAATAAATGCTATTTGAAGATTCATAAATTAATACCAAAAAATAAGCACGTTTATTAATCCTTATGTTGGATCAGCACACAATATTTATATTTTATGGCCAAGTTTTTCTACTAACTTGAACTTTCATAAAGCAGTGAGTTAGCTGCGTGAAGTTACTGCATTTGAAAACACGCCGTTTATCCTGCAGTTGAGCTGGATTTCAGCTCACCTAAAACACATTTTTTTGCTGAAAATTTGCTCATCCTCAGGCCATCCAAGATATAGATGAATTTATTTCTTCATCTGATTTGGAGAAATGTAGCATTGTGTCGCTTGCTCACCAGTGGATGCTCTGCAGAGAATGGGTGCCGTCAGAATGAGAGTCCAAACAGCTGATTAAAACATCACAACAATCCACAAGTGGTAGAGCGGGGCACAAAGTATACAGGGTAAAAAGTAACAGACTTTTTAGATAGTTGCACTGGGTCAACCATGACGTGCTTCCGGGCTTTTCACCACACTATCAGCAGATGTCTTCCCACCATCTTTCAAGAGATTTCGGCAAAGTTTGGATGAGAACCACAGGAGAAACTCTTTCAGCAGCATGCAAGTATTTCTTCTTATAGAACTGTAGTTGTTTTTCGATTTTTTAAAAATGTGTGAAAGTATGTTAGTCCAATCTTACATTACTGTGATTACCGTCTTCTTGACTAAAAGATTGTACCATTTTAAAAGATGAGAAAAACGCTATCGAGCCAGTGCTGAGGTAAACACAACACACTGGGTGTTACAACTAAGCCACACATTGCGTACATCAATTATCGGCTAACACTTGATGCATTTATTTCACAGGGTGAGAGATAGGAGAAGGTCCAAAACTACAGGAGTGACTAGGGAAGTTTTGAGTTTGGTGGCCAGGGAAGTGAAGAGAGGCATGTCCTCAATCAGTGATCAGTAGGGCTGGGACAATAAATCAATGCATTGCCATTCACGGTTCGATTCTGAGATTTTCGTAATGCATCGTGATTCTCTCTCGAATCGATTCTGTGAACATCCTTGTAATTTGCTTTAGTCTTTTCAAACATTATGAATTATTATTTTAGGTTTAAGTGGTGTGTGTGTAAGGAACTGGAAGCAAGCAGAATATGGCTATTTCTAAAGCAAGTAGTGCAATCTGCTGTTAAAAACTAGCTCAGAATTCAAGAGAGAATCACGATGCCTACTGAAAATCTCAGAATCGATGCAGAATCATTTCTCGATTTGTGATGCATTGTTTGTAGCAGCCCTAGTGATCGTATAGTACATGTTAGGTATTGCGCAGTACTTTTAAAGGCAAGCGCGAACAAACATACACAACAATGGTGGAGTATGGGTCTGTTGTTGCTGCTTAAGAGTTTGCTAAAGCTAAAAAGTGTGGATATACTTCACCAATATTACCAACAGTGGAGACGCATCATATACATCATATAATCAAGCCTTCCCTGCAGGTACTGTTTACTAACAAGGTGACAGCGCCAACTACTGGCCTGGCAGACGTAATACAGCGTTTTTGGCTATTTTTGCGGATATGTGTAAATGCAAATCATTTCACCTGCATAGGCCTATCAACAGACACACACATAAATACACACATAGCCTAGGCTATCTACATACATATTTGGGATGCAACATTACATTTAGCATGGCTGATTCATTCAGGATTGAAAAAGATGGTTCTTTATGAATTGTCCATTGGATCATTAGACTTCAATTCGAATCCAAATCCAAAATTTATCAATAAGTCATGCACTCTTAAAAATAGACGAGTTATTTTTTCATGCATTTTTTTGTGTTGTTTTGTGATACATGTGTTAAAAATTAAAAAGTTCAATGCCAATCACATTGCTGCTTGCATCATTTCATGAACCGCTACTCCACTCAAGAGAAAGTTTCTTCACGCTTCAATAAAATTTACAAACCAGATTCCAAAAATGTTTTGGACACTGAACAAATTGTGAGTATAAAAGGAAATGAATTACATTTACAAATCTCATAAACTTATATTTTATTCACAATAGAATATAGATAACATATCAAATGTTGAAAGTTAGACATTTTGAAATGTCATGCCAAATATCGTTTTGGATTTCATGAGAGCTACACATTCCAAAAAAGTTGGGACAGGTAGCAATAAGAGGCCAGAAAAGTTAAATGTACATATAAGGAACAGCTGGAGGACCAATTTGCAACTTATTAGGTCAATTGGGAACATGATTGAGTATAAAAAGAGCCTCTCAGAGCGGCAGTGTCTCTCAGAAGTCAAGATGGGCAGAGGATCACCAATTCCCCCAATGCTGCGGTGAAAAATAGTGGAGCAATATCAGAAAAGAGTTTCTCAGAGAAAAATTGCAAAGAGTTTGAAGTTATCATCATCTACAGTGCATAATATCATCCAAATATTCAGAGAATCTGGAACAATCTCTGTGTGTAAGGGTCAAGGCCGGAAAACCAGACTGGATGCCCGTGATCTTCAGCCCTTATAGAGCACTGCATCACATACAGGAATGATACTGTAATGGAAATCACAACATGGGCTCAGGAATACTTCCAGAAAACATTGTCATGAACACAATCCACCGTGCCATTCGCCATTGCCAGCTAAAACTCTATAGGTCAAAAAAGAAGCCATATCTAAACATGATCCAGAAGCGCAGGAGTTTTCTCTGGACCAAGGCTCATTTAAAATGGACTGTGGCGAAGTGGAAAACTGTTCTGTGGTCAGACGAATCATAATTTGAAGTTCTTTTTGGAAAACTGGGACGCCAGATCATCCAGACTAAAGAGGACAAGGACAACCCAAATTGTTATCAGCGCTCAGTTCAGAAGCCTGCATCTCTGATGGTATGGGGTTGCATGAGTGTGTGTGGCATGGGCAGCTTACACATCTGGAAAGGCACCATCAATGATGAAAGATATATCCAAGTTCTAGAACAACATATGCTCCCATATAGACATCGTCTCTTCCAGGGAAGACCTCGCATTTTCCAACATGACAATGCCAGACCACATACTGCATCAATTACAACATCATGGCTGTGTAGAAGAAGGATCCGGATACTGAAATGGCCAGCCTACAGTCCAGATCTTTCACCCATAGAAAACATTTGGCACATCATAAAGAGGAAGATGCGATAAAGAAGACCTAAGACAGTTGAGCAACTAGAAGTCTGTATTAGACAAGAATGGGACAACATTCCTATTCCTAAACTTGATCAACTTGTCTCCTCAGTCCCCAGACGTTTACAGACTGTTATAAAAAGAAGAGTGGATGCCACACAGAGGTAAACCTTTTTGAGATGTGCTGATGCCATGAAATTTAAAATCAACTTATTTTCCCTAAACAATACTGTAATGATAAAAACCTTTGTAATCGTCGGGAAGAAGGAGGCGGGAACCGGCGGACAATCAAATAACATTTTAATACAAAATAAACACAAAACAGCACACCAGCCCCTCACGGACGACTGGTGCGCTCAAATAAAAACCAAAACACAACTAAGAGCCCAGGCCTGGTCCTCTCTCGTCCTTCACTGTCGTCGCTCCAGTTTTATATCCTTCCATCTCCTACGTGGGACTCGAGACCGGCGGTGGGTCGCAGGTGTCACTGATTTGCCCAATCATTGCCGGCCTCACTCCTTGTTCCCACGTCCCTCGGCCCGACCCCACTCGCCACAAATACATTTTCTCATTTTAAACAAAGTCGTGCATCTTCGGATGCGGAGCACGCGCAATGTTAAAATGATGTCATTCAGAGTGAGGGAGTATTGCTAGTTTGAAATCTGTTATTGTTAAAAGTGTTTTGTGTTTTATGTTGTTGAAAAAGGGAAAGAAAATCAGTGTTGTACATGATTGTTTTAGGCCTGTAATTGATTGATTATTGAGGTGATGAATGTAGGTCTGTAATTTGTGTGAAAATATTTTTGAAGAATTGAAGGATGACTTGTCATAATATTGTGTATGCTTGTTGCACCAACCTGAGTATTTCCATTTTGAAGTGTTTGAAATATGTTTTAAAAGGGAATGTGAAACAGTACATTTTTGGCTTAGGCCTGTAATTGACTGATTATTGTGTTTATATATAAGTAATAAGCCTGTGGAAATACTTAATGTTATATTACTGTTGAAAATGTTGAATTATAGTTGACAGTTTGTATAGTTATATACTATTTGTATAGTTAAATATTTTGCTAGTGCTAACAGGCAACAAAGAATCTCAAAGTAGAACCTTGTTTTTCATAATGTTTTTGCAAGTGGTAGATCGGTTTACATTTGGACTTTGGATGTAATCTTAGGCTTGAAAAGGTTGGTGACCACTGGTCTAACTCATAGTGTAAAATAGTCTAACTGATTGCTTTTAGCTGCCCATAACTCCTGGTCTAGGATCTGTTTTCTTTGTAATAATAGCATGACGAAATCTATTTGGAAAATAATCCAGTGTATCTGCCCTTCTGTTTTGGAAAGTGTCACATGATTTTACAAAGCATTTTCACAGAGGTGAGCAAAGTAGCCAATCACAGACATATTTGTTTACTTCTACAAAGCATTGTGTTTAGGTTGGAATCCTGAGTTCAATCATGCTCATAACTTCATAGAAAATGAATAAAAAAAATTCAAATGTCATCCTGTAGACATTTTAAGTGAGTAAAAACACATTGTGTAGACACATTGGTTAACTTTGTGAGGTCATGATGAATGGGTGACCTTTTTGAAAAATTTAAAGGGAGCGCTCTTTCCATGCTGTATACCAGTGGTTCCCAATTCTGGTCCCGGAGAACCTCTAACACTGCACATTTTAGATGTCTCCCTATTCAGACGCACCTGATTTAACTCATCAACTCATTGGTGAAAACTCCAAGACCTCAAATTTGTGCATCAGATAAGAGAGACACCAAAAACGTGAATGGTTTGAATGTAGCATTCATCTCATACAACCCCAATCAAACACACCTGAACAAGCTAATCAAGGCCTTCCATTCAGATTACTAGAAAGCTACTGGCAGGTGAGTTTGATCAGGGTTGGAGTTGACCTGATCTCCTTGGATCTTTAAAACCCCATTTACAGAGGATGCTGTTACAACAACACATTTATTTGTTTTAGTTTTATGCGCTTTGGCTATATTTAGCTATCTGCTCCTTCTGATACGCCAATTCAGACCATTTTCCAGCAGAGCCCATTGTGAGATCGTAGGCTGGGAGGATGACAGCTCGAATGTATTGCTCATTTGGTGCAGTTTTATTGTGTCTGTTTGGAAACTTGAACATAACCGATGCTACTCTAGGTGAGATGATCTGTCGGCTTCATTTACACAGCCTGTAGAAACCCCAAAAATAAGTGACCCTTCGTCTTTGTGTGTAGGATAAGGAATGGGTAGTAGATCTTTTAAAATGCTTGATTTGAAGCAGATAAATGTTATATTGTGTTAAGGCATTGGCAATCTGCTGAGGCTGAAAGAGTTGCTGTCCCATCGAGGATGTTCTTCTGATAGACACTGCTCTGGAAGACAAGACTGCTCTGGAAGACAAGACTGCTCTGGAAGACAAGACTGCTCTGACTGCTCTCGATTTCAATGTGATCGTGTTTCCAGTGAGCCTGGTTCAAGTGAGTTTCCATTTAAAATAGATGCTTGGGTCCTCCAAAAAAAAAATCTAATACATGTGTGGGTTTTTTATTTTATTTTTATTTTTTTCTCGTTAATTTTAATGATGAGAATTATTACATTTTGCCTTCTGTTACTCTTGTCTAGAGTAGGTTTGAATTTCTCCTTTTAGGGTAGTTTAAAACACTGGATGGCTTTACAAAATACACTGGAATAATTCTTGGAATAAAATTCACTCCGTGGCATAAGTCTTCTGCTGTATATTGACATGGGCATGGCATACAGTCTATGCGCATCAACTAAAGCTGACTGTCTGTGTCCATGCAGTGAAACCAGGTCAATGTCCTGACCCGAAGAACATTCCACTGTCTGCTAAAAACTGTGTCCATGATGGCCAGTGTCCTGCCACACAGAAATGTTGCCCAACCACCAGTGGCCATGCATGCAGTGAACGAAGCGGACAGGGCCAGGGAAGCGGCCAGGGCTCCGGTAGCGGCCAGGGACGCGGACAGGGAGGCGGCCAGGGTGCCGGAGGCGGCCAGGGCACCGGTAGTGGACAGGGAGACGGCCAGGGCGCGGGTAGCGGCCAGGGTGCCGGCCAGGGCCAGGGAAGCGGCCAGGGTGCCGGCCAGGGCCAGGGAAGCGGCCAGGGTGCCGGCCAGGGCCAGGGAAGCGGCCAGGGTGCCGGCCAGGGAAGCGGACAGGGCCAGGGTGCCGGCCAGGGAAGCGGCTATGGTCAGGGAACTGGTAGTGGACAGGGAGTTGGTCAGGGAAGTGGCTATGGTCAGGGAACTGGTAGTGGACAGGGAGTTGGTCAGGGAAGCGGCTATGGCCAGGGAACTGGTAGTGGACAGGGAGTTGGTCAGGGAAGCGGCTATGGCCAGGGAACTGGTAGTGGACAGGGAGTTGGTCAGGGAAGCGGCTATGGCCAGGGAACTGGTAGTGGACAGGGAGTTGGTCAGGGAAGCGGCTATGGCCAGGGAACTGGTAGTGGACAGGGAGTTGGTCAGGGAAGCGGCTATGGCCAGGGAACTGGTAGTGGACAGGGAGTTGGTCAGGGAAGCGGCTACGGTCAGGGAAGCGGCTACGGCCAGGGATCTGGTAGTGGCCAGGGAGTTGGTCAGGGAAGCGGCTACGGCCAGGGAACTGGTAGTGGACAGGGAGTTGGTCAGGGAAGCGGCTACGGTCAGGGAAGCGGCTACGGCCAGGGAACTGGTAGTGGACAGGGAGTTGGTCAGGGAAGCGGCTACGGTCAGGGAAGCGGCTACGGCCAGGGATCTGGTAGTGGCCAGGGAGTTGGTCAGGGAAGCGGCTACGGTCAGGGAAGCGGCTACGGCCAGGGAACTGGTAGTGGACAGGGAGTTGGTCAGGGAAGCGGCTACGGTCAGGGAAGCGGCTATGGCCAGGGAACTGGTAGTGGACAGGGAGTTGGTCAGGGAAGCGGCTACGGTCAGGGAAGCGGCTATGGCCAGGGATCTGGTAGTGGCCAGGGAGTTGGTCAGGGAAGCGGCTACGGTCAGGGAAGCGGCTACGGTCAGGGATCTGGTAGTGGCCAGGGAGTTGGTCAGGGAAGCGGCTACGGTCAGGGATCTGGTAGTGGCCAGGGAGTTGGTCAGGGAAGCGGCTACGGTCAGGGATCTGGTAGTGGCCAGGGAAGCGGTCCGTGATGTGGTCAGGGAAATTGTGGTCTTTGAAACTTTACTTGGCATTTTGCATAACGCCTACTGGAGATCTTTTCAATTCAGTGCTGTGTTCATAAGAATTTTTCCCTTTTTGCTACAACATTTCAGAAAGACTGTATCTCTCCTGTATCGCCTCCTTCCCTTAAATAAAAAGAAAATTGCTTGATTGTAAGTTGTGGTGTTTGACTTTCTCACATAACCCAGTTCTGGCATCAGTGCTTTGTGTAAGTTCCTCTCCATGAGACCTGGACATTTGCAGTATTAGACTTATTTATTTATTTTTTTTAACAAAATATACCACATGTCATGGGGACTCAAATGGCACCAGCTCTTTTCCACACCTTCTGCAAACTTTTTTTAAACAGTAAAGTTCAGATGGATGATGGTTGTAATGGGGGTATAATCGATTACAGTGACCTTCAGCAGGGTTCGAAATGACTTGGGACTCTTGGGGGGTCCCCTAAAATTTTATTAATTAGCAAACAAATGTATGATCAAAAAAGAGAAAGGTAATCGAAGCCCTCACCCCGCTGCAAATATCTAGATACATCCCCGACCCACCCATATAGACACAGAGTAAAATTAAATTCTGAAAAACTATTACTTCTTGCTTTACTACTCCTTCCAATACTTCCCGAAAACAATTTCCCCTGATGATTTGAGTAGCTCTTTTTGTAAAGTTCTAGGATGATTGGGGTAATTTCCGTTTTCTTTCTCCGACTGCGTTTATGGGGAAACTCGTTGAGACGGGCACTTTGACTTCTTTTTTTCTGACACCTCGTTCATTTTTTTTCCATTCAAACACCGATAAGAAAGACAAGGGAATTCGGTGTTCACGAACTTCTGTCTGCGACTTTGTGGCTCTGTGCGCCGACAGACCAATCTACAGTTGTGGCCAAAAGTTTTGAAAATTACATCAATATTAGTTTTCAAAAAGTTTGCTGCTAAACTGCTTTTAGATCTTTGTTTCAGTTGTTTCTGTGATGTACTGAAATATAATTACAAGTACTTCATACGTTTCAAAGGCTTTTATCGACAATTACATGACATTTATGCAAAGAGTCAGTATTTGCAGTGTTGGCCCTTCTTTTTCAGGACCTCTGCAATTCGACCGGGCATGCTCTCAATCAACTTCTGGGCCAAATCCTGACTGATAGCAACCCATTCTTTCATAATCACTTCTTGGAGTTTGTCAGAATTAGTGGGTTTTTGTTTGTCCACCCGCCTCTTGAGGATTGACCACAAGTTCTCAATGGGATTAAGATCTGGGGAGTTTCCAGGCCATGGATCCAAAATTTCAACATTCTGGTCCCCGAGCCACTTAGTTATCACTTATGCCTTATGGCACGGTGCTCCATCGTGCTGGAAAATGCATTGTTCTTAACCAAACTGTTGTTGGATTGTTGGAAGTTGCTGCTGTTGGAGGGTGTTTTGGTACCATTCTTTATTCATGGCTGTGATTTTGGGCAGAATTGTGAGTGAGCCCACTCCCTTGGATGAGAAGCAACCCCACACACGAATGGTGTCAGGATGTTTTACTGTTTGCATGACACAGGACTGATGGTAGCGCTCACCTTTTCTTCTCTAGACAAGCCTTTTTCCAGATGCCCCAAACAATCGGAAAGCGGCTTCATCAGAGAATATGACTTTGCCCCAGTCCTCAGCAGTCCATTCACTATACTTTCTGCAGAAGATCAATATGTCCCTGATGTTTTTTTTTTAAAGAAGTGGCTTCTTTGCTGCCCTTCTTGACACCAGGTCGTCTTCCAAAAGTCTTGGCCTCACTGTGCGTGCAGATGCGCTCACACCTGCCTGCTGCCATTCCTGAGCAAGCTCTGCACTGGTGGCACTCCGATCCCGCAGCTGAATCCTCTTTAGGAGACAATCCTGGCGCTTGCTGGACTTTCTTGGACGCCCTGAAGCCTTCTTTACAAGAATTGAACCTCTTTCCTTGAAGTTCTTGATGATCCTATAAATTGTTGATTTAGGTGCAATCTTAGTAGCCACAATATCCTTGCCTGTGAAGCCATTTTTATGCAACGCAATGATGGCTGCACGCGTTTCTTTGCAGGTCACCATGGTTAACAATGGAAGAACAATGATTTCAAGCATCACTCTCCTTTTAACATGTCAAGTCTGCCATTCTAACCCAATCAGCCTGACATAATGATCTCCAGCCTTGTGCTCGTCAACATTCTCATCTGAGTTAACAAAACGATTCCTGAAATGATCTCAGCAGGTCCTTTAATGACAGCAATGAAATGCAGTGGAAAGGTTTTTTTGGGATCAAGTTAATTTTCATGGCAACGAAGGACTATGCAATTCATCTGATCACTCTTCATAACATTCTGGAGTATATGCAAATTGCTATTATAAAACTTAAGCAGCAACTTTTCCAATTTCCAATATTTACGTAATTCTCAAAACTTTTGGCCACGACTGTACAACCAAACACCAAATTGGTCTATAATTTTTCTCTAAACAAATGTAAAAAAAAAAAAAACTCAGTTTTTGCTGTTGCACTCTATATATCAATTGTGATTTATGAAAATAAATTAACATTTTTCTTTATTATTTTTTGGGGGGGGGGGGGGGGGGGAGCTTGCAGAAAATATTTTTGTGTAAATTATCCTATACTTTACCTTGGTAGACAATTATCTTTATTTAAAATGTTTCAAGTCGTATGACTTTTCATTTTGTTATAATGGGAAAAATCATATATACACATCACATAAAAAAACATGTATGTATATATAAAAATACCATGACAGCTGCGCGGGCAGGGCGGGCAGGGAAGTGGCCAAGGCGCCGGTAGCGGACAGGGAAGCGGCCAGGGCGCCGGAAGCGGACAGGGAAGCGGCCAGGGCACCGGAAGTGGCCAGGTCGCCGGTAGCGGCCAGGGAAGCGGCCAGGGCACCGGTAGCGGCCAGGGAAGTGGCCAGGGCGCCGGAAACGGACAGGGAAGTGGCCAGGGCGCGGGTGGCGGCCAGGGAAGCGGCCAGGGCGCGGGTGGTGGCCAGGGAAGCGGCCAGGGCTCCGGAAGCAGACAGGGAAGTGGCCAGGGCGCCGGTAGCGGCCAGGGAAGCGGCCAGGGAAGCGGCCAGGGAAGCGGCCAGGGCGCCGGTAGCGGTCAGGGAAGCGGACAGGGTGCCGGAAGCGGACAGGGAAGCGGCCAGGGCGCCGGTAGCGGATAGGAAAGCGGCCAGGGCGCCGGTAGAGGACAGGGCGCCAGTAGCGGCCAGGGAAGCGGCCAGGGCGCCGGTAGCGGACAGGGCACTGGTAACGTCCAGGGAAGTGGCCAGGGCGCCGGTAGCAGTCAGGGAAGCGGCGCCGGTAGCGGCCAGGGAAGCGGTTACGGCCAGGGTCAAGGAGTTGGCCAGGGAAGTGGTTACGGCCAGGGTAGCGGTAGCGGACAGGGAAGCGGCCAGGGCACCGGTAGCAGACAGGGAAGCGGCCAGGGCACCGGTAGTGGACAGGGAAGCGGTTACAGCCAGGGTCAAGGAGTTGGCCAGGGAAGCGGCTTCGGTCAGGGAAGTGGCTACGGCCAGGGTCAAGGAGTTGGACAGGGAAGCGGTTATGGCCAGGGTCAAGGACTTGGCCAGGGAAGCGGCTACGGTCAGGGAAGCGGCTACGGCCAGGGTCAAGGAGTTGGCTAGGAAAGCGGCTACGGCCAGGGAAGCGGCTACGGCTAGGGTCAAGGAGTTGGCCAGGGAAGTGGCTATGGCCAGGGTCAAGGAGTTGGCCAGGGAAGCGGCTACGGCCAGGGTCAAGGAATTGGCCAGGTAAGCGGCTACGGCCAGGGTCAAGGAGTTGGTCAGGGAAGCGGCTACGGTCAGGGAACTGGTAGTGGTCAGGGAAGCTGCTATGGTCAGGGAACTGGTAGTGGCCAGAGAAGCGGCTACGGCCAGGGTCAAGGAGTTGGTCAGGGAAGCAGCTACGGTCAGGGAACTGGTAGTGGCCAAGGCGTGGGTCAGGGAAGCGGTTATGGCCAGGGTCAAGGAGTTGGCTGGGGTAGCAGTCAGTGATGTGGTCATGAACAGTGATGTGGTCATGAGTGATGAACTGGTCTTTGACACTTTCATAGGAATTTTGCATAACACCTACTGGATCTCTTCAATTCAGTTCTTTATTCTTGTGGATTTTCTCCCCCTTTTTGCTACAACAGTTCAGAAAGACTCTGTCTCTCTGCCTCCTTCCCTTAAATAAAAAGAAAATTGCTTGATTGAAAGTTGTTATCATTTGGCAATTAATCCAAGATGGCGCCGCACATGGCTGCTTCAGTGCTTGGCTCTCCAGTGTTTGTACTGTTTTTGTTCGTTTTTCCTGTTTTTTGTTTAACAAACACGATCAGTTTCACCAGGGATGAACTGCTGAACATTCGGCAGAACACACCACATGATATTTTTCCGGATTTATATTATACAGACGTTTTACTGAACATTGTTATCGGAGGAGCAGCGGCGCTGATCAAGCGCTTCAGGACGCGCAGACGGGGAAAGCGAGCGGGAGCGCTCGTCAGACTCAGGAAGCGCGGATTTCGAACGCCGTTGCCTAGCATCCATCTCGCAAATCTCCGCTCTCTACCCAACAAAACGGACGAACTCCTTCTGCTCTCTCGGACAAATAAGGATTTCTCTCACTCTGCTGCTCTGTGTTTCACGGAAACCTGGCTGAATGACGCCATACCGGACAGCGCACTCCATCTGCCGGGCTTTCAGCAGTTTAGAGCGGATCGTGACGCAGAATCAACGGGGAAATCGCGCGGCGGCGGGACATGCTTTTACATCAATGAACGGTGGTGTACAGATGTAACTGTGTTAAAGAAGATGTGCTGTCCTGATCTAGAAACGCAGTTTATCAACTGCAAGCCGTTCTATTCGCCGCGGGAGTTTCACTCGCTCATTCTGGTTAGTGTTTACATTCCACCTCAAGCGCATGTGAGCTCAGCTTTACAGAAACTCGCTGATCAGATCACAGACACAGAACAACAACACCCGGACTCTGTTTTAATCATTCTTGGGGACTTTAATAAAGCCAATCTCTCCCGTGAACTGCCAAAATACAGACAGCATGTTACCTGTCCCACCAGAGACAGTAATATACTGGATCACTGTTACACCACAATAAAGGATGCATATCACTCTGTTCCACGAGCAGCTTTGGGACGTTCTGATCACTGTCTGGTTCATCTTATACCGACCTACAAGCAGAAACTTAAATCTGCTAAACCTGTAGTAAAGACTGTGAAGAGATGGACCAGCGAAACAGAGCAGGATTTACAATCTTGTTTTGACATCACAGACTGGAGCGTTTTTGAAGCTGCTACCACCGATCTGGACGAACTCACAGAGACTGTAACATCCTATATTAGTTTCTGTGAGGATATATGCATTCCTACCAGGACTTATTTAACATTCAACAATGATAAGCCATGGTTTACAGTAAAACTCAGACACCTTCGTCAGGCCAAAGAGGATGCCTACAGAAATGGGGACAGGGTCTTGTACAATCAGGCCAGGAACACACTGAACAAAGAGATTAGAGCGGCTAAAAAGACCTATGCTAAAAAGTTGGAAGACCAGTTTACTTCCAACGACTCTACTTCAGTTTGGAGAGGACTGAGAGCCATCACAAACTACAAGACACCATCCCCTTGCACTGAGGCTAATCAACGACTTGCTAACGACCTGAATGAGTTTTATTGTAGATTTGAAACCCCCAACACCCACTCTGACCATCTCCCTACACAACCATTAACACCTCCTGCAATCCCCCTCTCCATACCTCCTGCTCTTCAAATCTGTGAAGATGATGTGCGCCAGGTCTTCAAGAAAAACAAAAGAAGAAAAGCACCAGGCCCAGATGGCGTTACACCAGCCTGTCTGAAAATCTGTGCTGACCAGCTGGCCCCCATCTTTTCACAGATCTTCAACAGATCTCTGGAGTTGTGTGAAGTGCCTTCCTGCTTCAAACGCTCCACCATAATCCCCATTCCAAAGAAACCCAAGATAACAGGACTTAACGACTACAGACCTGTGGCTCTAACGTCTGTCGTCATGAAGTCGTTTGAAAAACTGGTTCTGGCTTATCTGAAGGACATCACTGGACCCTTACTGGACCCCCTGCAGTTTGCGTACCGAGCAAACAGGTCCGTGGATGATGCAATCAACATGGCATTGCACTTCATCCTGCAACATCTGGACAAAACAGGGACTTATGTGAGGATCCTGTTTGTGGACTTTAGTTCGGCTTTCAACACCATCATCCCAACAACCCTCCAAACCAAACTGACCCAGCTCTCTGTTCCTAGCTCTATCTGTCAGTGGATCACCAGCTTTCTGACAGATAGGCAACAGTTAGTGAGACTGGGGAAATTCATGTCAAACAGCTGCTCCACCAACACTGGTGCCCCTCAGGGATGTGTTCTCTCCCCTCTGCTCTTCTCCCTGTACACCAACGACTGCACCTCTAAAGACCCCTCTGTCAAGCTCCTGAAGTTTGCAGACGATACTACAGTCATCGGCCTCATCCAGGACGGTGACGAGTCTGCTTACAGACAGGAGGTTGAGCAGCTGGCTGTCTGGTGCAGTCTTAACAACCTGGAGCTGAACACGCTCAAAACAGTGGAGATGACTGTGGACTTTAGGAGAAACCCCCCTGCACTTTCCCCACTCACCATCATGAACAGCACTGTGGCTGCAGTGGAGTCATTCAGATTCTTGGGAACCACCATCTCTCAGGACCTGAAGTGGGACAATCACATTGGCTCCATTGTGAAAAAAGCCCAACAAAGGTTGTACTTCCTTCGCCAGCTGAGGAAGTTTAACCTGCCACAGGAGCTGCTGAAACAGTTCTACTCAGCCGTCATTGAGTCAGTCCTGTGTACTTCAATTACTGTCTGGTTTGGTTCAGCTACAAAATCAGATATCAGAAGACTACAGAGAACTGTTCGGACTGCTGAAAGGATTATTGGTGCTCCCCTGCCCACCCTCCAAGAACTGTACACATCCAGAGTGAGGAAAAGGACTCAGAAAATCACTCTGGATCCCTCACATCCAAGTCACCCCATCTTTGAACTTTTGCCATCTGGCCGGCGCCTCAGAGCCGCAAATACAAGAACAGCAAGGCACAAGAATAGTTTCTTCCCCCAGGCAATCTACCTCATGAACAGTTAAATGTTTCCCACTTAAACGTATGCTTATGCAAAAATGTGCAATATCCTTATATTTATTTGTTACCCCTCCATCCTAGAACATTCCTGCATCTCACTCAATCCTATTCCATTATCATTTATAGCACAATTGTTTATACACTTATTTATTTGCCAATTTGTAAATCTCCTGTAAATTTTTTTTTTTTTTTTTTTTTTGTCTGTGTGTTGTTGTCTCTGTTTACTGGAAGCTTATGTCACTAAAACAAATTCCTTGTATGCGCAAGCATACTTGGCAATAAAGCTCTTTCTGATTCTGATTCTGATTTCTGATTGACTTTCTCAACATAACGGAGTTCTGGCATCAGTGCTTTGTAAGTTTCTTTTCATGAGACCTGGACACTTGGTGTCTTGGCCCATTTTACACAAAATATTCCACTTTATGTCATGGGGACTCAAATGGCACCAGCTGGTTTCTGCACCTTCTGCAAACAGGTTTTTTTTTTTTTCAAACCAAGCCTATGAATGCCTGAGGTTAGGATCTCATTAATTCTGCCAAAATAAAACTTCCAGTGATGGAGAAGAGCATGCTTTTGTGCATTTGCATTATAAATCAGTGTCATGAGCCTTTTGCACATGCTTAAAGCAAACCAGTAAAGTTCAGATGGATGATGATTGTAATGGGCAAGGCAGCAACGTAATGACATCATATAATTCAAATTATCTGCATAGCATGTGTGAAAGACTCCAATGCAAATATGAAGTAGTAATTTTATGACGAATGAATCTTTTAAGTGAGTATAATCAGCTGTGTCATATGGTATTCAAGACTACACAACATTATTATACTCTCTTTAGCTTTACATGATTATTATTGAAAATGATCTGATGAATGAGTGACCGTTTTTGATAAATTTAAAGCTCTTTCCATGCTGTATACCAGTGGTTCCCAATTCTGGTCCCGGAGAACCTCCAACACTGCACATCTGCACCTCCAACGGTGCAGAGTTTGGCTCCAACCCTGATCAAAGTCACCTCCATGTGATTTTCTAATGATACCAAAAACACTGATTAGCATGCTCAGGTGTGTTTGACTAGGGTTGGAGCCAAACTCTGCACCGCATTGGCCCTCCAGGGCAAGATTTGAATAGCCCTGCTCCAAGACCTCAGATGTGTGCATCAGAGAGGGCTTTCACACTGGCAGTTTAGTGCGGACGCACTAAAGGGCACGGTTCGAATGAAAAATCGCTTATGTGAACGCTGTCATCGGACCCTGGTGCACACTGGAGTACCGAACCCGAGACTACCTGAAGAAGATGGTCTGAGTTTGGTTGCTCCTGAACTGTGGCACGGTTTGTGTGAATGTGCAAGCAACATGGATTCGGGTGCACACTTGTTCAGGAAGTAAAGTATCCTGCGCATGCGTAACACTGTCGATATGATTGTTTCCTCAACATACGAGAGAGCCGAGGTTGATTCCACACACTCCTAAAAGTCAAAATTAAATAAATTAAAATTAAATAATTAATGTATTATTATGCTGTGCATAATAGCACCAAAATAGCGAAAAAAATTATGCAACTATGCTCAGTCGCGTTGTGTTCTTCATGCGTTTTCCGTGTGCGTTTGCGATGACGTAAGGTGACTGCAAACGCACCTGGGTTTGATACAACTATTAAGTGTGAAAGCAGACCACGCTGCGGGCGGCGCCAGGAACAATCGCATTTGGACCTCAGCAAACGAGTCCAGTGTAAAAGCCTTCAGATAAGGCCCTGTCCACACGGACATGGGTATTTTTATAACCGTGACTTTTTTTACGCGGTTCGGCCTTTCGTCCACACGAAAACGCAGTTTCAGGGCACCGAAACCGAACATTTTTGAAAACTACGGCCAGGGTGAGCATTTTCAGAAACGCCGGTTGCAGTGTTGTCGTGTGGACAGTATAACCGGGGTTTTTGCCTTGCGACGTCAGAGTGTGCGCCGTTATCCGCTGTGTTTGACGTCAGATTGTGCGCTGCTGACTGCTTCTGATTGGCCAAGGTGACTTTACAATTTGGGTTATATCGCCGCCTGCTGGTGTGGCATGCTCTTGACAGCGCTTGATAGCATGTTTTGGCGTTTTCATGTGGACAGGATTTTTTTTTTAAACGCAGGAGGAAAAACTCCGGTTATAAAAATACCCATGTCCGTGTGGACTAGGCCTATGAGAGACACCAATAACGTGAATGGTTTGAATGCAGCATTCATCTCATACAACACCAATCAAACACACCTGAACAAGCTAATCAAGGCCTTCCATTCAGATTACTAGAAAGCTACTGCCAGGTGAGTTTGATCAGGGTTGGAGTTGACCTAATCTCCTTGGATCTTTAAAACCCCATTTACAGAGGATGTTGTTACAACAACTCACTTATTTGTTTTAGTTTTATGTGCTTCACTGTTTGCTCTTTCTGGCACACCAATTCATTTTCCAGCAGAGACCATTGCGAGATCGTAGGCTGGGAGGATGACAGCTCAAGTGTATTGCTTGTTTGGTTCTGTTTTATTGTGTCTGTTTGGAACCTTGAACATAACCGATGCTACTCTAGGTGAGATGATCTGTTGACTTCATTACACAGCCTGAAGAAACAAAAAAATAAGTGACTCGGTCTTTGAATGTAGGAATAGGTAGATTTTTAAAATGCTTGATTTTTGAAGCAGATAAATATGTAATATTTGTATTAAGATTTGAGCCATATTGCCAAGCTGGTGAAGCTGACGGACTTGCTGTCCCATCAAAGATGTTCTTCTGATCGTCGTGTTTCCAGTGAGCCTGGTTCAAGTGAGTTTCAGTTTATAATGGATGTTGGGGGTCCTCCAAAAAAATCAAATGATTTTTTTTTTTTTGGTCCATCGATTTTAATGAGGGGAAAAAATTAAAAATTTTACCTTCTGTTACTCTCGTCAAGTAGGTTTGAATTCCTCCTTTTAGGGTAGTTTAAAACAACGGATGGCTTTACAAAATACACTGGACTAATTCTTGGAATAAAATTCTTTGTCTTAAGTCTTTTGCTGTATATTTGACATGGCATACAGTCCATGCACATAAACTAAAGCTGACTGTCTTTGTCCATGCAGTGAAACCAGGTCAATGTCCTGACCCAAAGAACATTCCACTGTCTGCTAAAAACTGTGTCCATGATGGCCAGTGTCCTGCCACACAGAAATGTTGCCCAACCACCAGTGGCCATGGATGCAGTGAACCAAGTGGCCAGGGAAGCTGTCAGGGCGCCGGTCAGGGAAACAGACAGGGCGCCGGACAGGGTGCCGGTCAGGGAAGCGGCCAGGGTCAGGGAAGCGGCCTGGGAAGCGGTCAGGGAAGCGGCCAGGGCCAGGGAAGCGGCCAGGGCACCGGCCAGGGCCAGGGCGCCGGCAAGGGAAGCTTACAGGGTGCCGGACAGGGAAGCGGACAGGGTGCCGGCCAGGGTCAGGGAAGCGGACAGGGTGCCGGCCAGGGTCAGGGAAGCGGACAGGGCGCCGGACAGGGTCAGGGAAGCGGCCTGGGAAGCGGACAGGGTGCCGGCCAGGGTCAGGGAAGCGGACAGGGCGCCGGACAGGGTCAGGGAAGCGGACAGGGCGCCGGACAGGGAAACGGACAGGGCGCCGGACAGGGAAGCGGACAGGGTGCCGGACAGGGCCAGGGAAGCGGACAGGGTGCGGGAAGCGGACAGGGTGCCGGTCAGGGAAGTGGACAGGGTGCCGGACAGGGTCAGGGAAGCGGCCTGGGAAGCGGACAGGGTGCCGGTCAGGGAAGCGGACAGGGCGCCGGTCAGGGAAGCGGACAGGGCGCCGGACAGGGTCAGGGAAGCGGCCTGGGAAGCGGACAGGGCGCCGGTCAGGGAAGCGGACAGGGCGCCGGTCAGGGAAGCGGACAGGGCGCCGGACAGGGAAGCGGACAGGGCGCCGGACAGGGAAGCGGACAGGGCGCCGGACAGGGTCAGGGAAGCGGACAGGGCGCCGGACAGGGTCAGGGAAGCGGACAGGGTGCCGGTCAGGGAAGCGGCCTGGGAAGCGGACAGGGTGCCGGTCAGGGAAGCGGACAGGGCGCCGGTCAGGGAAGCGGACAGGGTGCCGGTCAGGGAAGCGGCCTGGGAAGCGGACAGGGTGCCGGCCAGGGTCAGGGAAGCGGACAGGGTGCCGGCCAGGGTCAGGGAAGCGGACAGGGTGCCGGCCAGGGTCAGGGAAGCGGACAGGGCGCCGGTCAGGGAAGCGGACAGGGCGCCGGACAGGGTCAGGGAAGCGGCCTGGGAAGCGGACAGGGTGCCGGCCAGGGTCAGGGAAGCGGACAGGGCGCCGGTCAGGGAAGCGGACCGGACGCCGGACAGGGTCAGGGAAGCGGACAGGGTGCCGGTCAGGGAAACGGACAGGGTGCCGGACAGGGAAGCGGACAGGGTGCCGGACAGGGAAGCGGACAGGGTGCAGGAAGCGGACAGGGCGCCGGCCAGGGAAGCGGACAGGGCCAGGGTGCCGGCCAGGGAAGCGGACAGGGTGGTGGTCAGGGAAGCGGTCAGGGTGCCGGTCAGGGAAGCGGACAGGGTGCCGGTCAGGGAAGCGGCCTGGGAAGCGGACAGGGTCAGGGAAGCGGCCTGGGAAGCGGACAGGGTGCCGGCCAGGGTCAGGGAAGCGGACAGGGTGCCGGCCAGGGTCAGGGAAGCGGACAGGGCGCCGGTCAGGGAAGCGGACAGGGTGCCGGACAGGGTCAGGGAAGCGGCCTGGGAAGCGGACAGGGTGCCGGCCAGGGTCAGGGAAGCGGACAGGGTGCCGGCCAGGGTCAGGGAAGCGGACAGGGCGCCGGTCAGGGAAGCGGACAGGGCGCCGGACAGGGTCAGGGAAGCGGCCTGGGAAGCGGACAGGGTGCCGGTCAGGGAAGCGGACAGGGTGCCGGTCAGGGAAGCGGACAGGGCGCCGGTCAGGGAAGCGGACAGGACGCCGGACAGGGTCAGGGAAGCGGACAGGACGCCGGACAGGGTCAGGGAAGCGGACAGGGCGCCGGTCAGGGAAGCGGACAGGGTGCCGGACAGGGAAGCGGACAGGGTGCCGGCCAGGGAAGCGGACAGGGTGCGGGAAGCGAACAGGGCGCCGGCCAGGGAAGCGGACAGGGCCAGGGTGCCGGCCAGGGAAGCGGACAGGGTGGTGGTCAGGGAAGCGGTCAGGGCGTTGGTCAGGGAACTGGTTTTGGTCAGGGAGTTGGTCAGGGAAGCGGCTATGGCCAGGGAACTGGTCGTGGACAGGGAGTTGGTCAGGGAAGCGGCTATGGCCAGGGAACTGGTAGTGGACAGGGAGTTGGTCAGGGAAGCGGCTACGGTCAGGGAAGCGGCTATGGCCAGGGAACTGGTAGTGGTCAAGGAAGCGGCTACGGTCAGGGAAGCGGCTACGGTCAGGGAAGCGGCTACGGTCAGGGAAGCGGCTATGGCCAGGGATCTGGTAGTGGACAGGGAGTTGGTCAGGGAAGCGGCTATGGCCAGGGAACTGGTAGTGGACAGGGAGTTGGTCAGGGAAGCGGCTATGGCCAGGGAACTGGTAGTGGACAGGGAGTTGGTCAGGGAAGCGGCTACGGTCAGGGAAGCGGCTATGGCCAGGGAACTGGTAGTGGACAGGGAGTTGGTCAGGAAAGCGGCTACGGTCAGGGAAGCGGCTATGGCCAGGGGACTGGTAGTGGCCAGGGAGTTGGTCAGGGAAGTGGCTACGGTCAGGGAAGCGGCTACGGCCAGGGATCTGGTAGTGGACAGGGAGTTGGTCAGGGAAGCGGCTATGGCCAGGGAACTGGTAGTGGACAGGGAGTTGGTCAGGGAAGCGGCTACGGTCAGGCAAGTGGCTATGGCCAGGAAACTGGTAGTGGACAGGGAGTTGGTCAGGGAAGCGGCTACGGTCAGGGAAGCGGCTATGGCCAGGGGACTGGTAGTGGCCAGGGAGTTGGTCAGGGAAGTGGCTATGGTCAGGGAAGCGGCTACGGCCAGGGATCTGGTAGTGGACAGGGAGTTGGTCAGGGAAGCGGCTATGGCCAGGGAACTGGTAGTGGACAGGGAGTTGGTCAGGGAAGTGGCTATGGTCAGGGAAGCGGCTACGGCCAGGGATCTGGTAGTGGACAGGGAGTTGGTCAGGGAAGCGGCTATGGCCAGGGAAGCGGCTATGGCCAGGGGACTGGTAGTGGCCAGGGAGTTGGTCAGGGAAGTGGCTATGGTCAGGGAAGCGGCTACGGCCAGGGATCTGGTAGTGGACAGGGAGTTGGTCAGGGAAGCGGCTATGGCCAGGGAACTGGTAGTGGACAGGGAGTTGGTCAGGGAAGTGGCTACGGTCAGGGAAGCGGCTATGGCCAGGGGACTGGTAATGGCCAGGGAGTTGGTCAGGGAAGCGGCTACGGCCAGGGATCTGGTAGTGGACAGGGAGTTGGTCAGGGAAGCGGCTATGGCCAGGGAACTGGTAGTGGACAGGGAGTTGGTCAGGAAAGCGGCTATGGCCAGGGAACTGGTAGTGGCCAGGGAGTTGGTCCGTGATGTGGTCAGGGAAATTGTGGTCTTTGAAACTTTTCTTGGCATTTTGCGTAACGCCTACTGGAGATCTTTTCAATTCAGTGCGGTGTTCATAAGAATTTTTCCCTTTTTGCTACAACATTTCAGAAAGACTGTATCTCTGCCTCCTTCCCTTAAATAAAAAGAAAATTGCTTGATTGTAAGTTGTGTTGTTTGACTTTCTCACATAACCCAGTTCTGGCATCAGTGCTTTGTGTAAGTTCCTCTCCATGAGACCTGGACATTTGCAGTATTAGACAATTATTATTATTTTTTTTAAACTAAATATACCACATGTCATGGGGACTCAAATGGCACCAGCTCTTTTCCGCACCTTCTGTAAACTTTTTTTAAATTTATTTTTGTCTTCTCAAAAACATCTCATTAATTCTGAAATAAAACTCCCAGTGATAGAGAAGAGCATGCTTTTGTGCATCTGCATTATAAATCAGTGTCATGAGCCTTTAGCACCGGTTGAATAAAGCAAATCAGTAAAGTTCAGATGGATGATGGTTGTAATGGGGGTATAATCGATTACAGTGACCTTCAGCAGGGTTCGAAATGACTTGGGACTCTTGGGGGGGTCCCCTAAAATTTGATTAATTAGCAAACAAATGTATGATCAAAAAAGAGAGAGGTAATCGAAGCCCTCACCCCGCTGCAAATATCTAGATACTTACATCGCCGACCCACCCATATAGACACAGAGTAAAATGAAATTCTGAAAAACTATCTATCACTTCTTGCTTCACTACTCCTTCCAATACTTCCCGAAAACAATTTCACCTGATGATTTGGGTAGCTCTTTTTGTAAAGTTCGAGGATGATTGGTGTAATTTTGTAGGGCCGGCCTAGTGCTTCTGCATAGAAAATAATAAAGTACAAGCATATATAAATGCAATAGAACAAAAATACATTTGAAATAAAGCATTGCTTTTGGTTTTTCAGGTAAATTAACTGTATTTAGTTACAGAAATCGAATAAATTAAATGTAAAATAACACTGCATTCAATGTATACATTGAATATGATTCATATAATTAATACAGTTCATCTTTAGCTACAAAAGTGTATTTTCTCTTTCTCTTTTGTTGTTTGATTGGCTTTGGTGACACAAACAGCTGCAGGTATATTGGGTTGCTGTCCCTTTAAGATAAATGCATTTATCTAATACCGGTAATGACACGCATCCGTTTTCTTTCTCCGACTGCGTTTATGGGGAAACTCGTTGAGACGGGCACTTTGACTTCTTTTTTTTGGACACATCGTTCATTTTTTTTTCCGTTCAAACCGATAAGAAAGACAATGGAATTCGGTGTTGTTCACGAACTTCTGTCTGCGACTTTGTGGCTCTGTGCGCCGACAGACCGGTCTACATTTGGATGTTTAACATAAATATATAGCCTACAGATACAGCAAAGACAACGTTGGCAGTATTGACGGCAAAATAGGCTACAGCATATTTCGTTCTGTATTGACAGGAAGTTTTTTAAAGCAGAATTTGATGAGAATTTGATGCAGTTGCAGATACCATAGAGAAAAAGAACCACTAGGCGGGAGGCGCCGAAAAGCGCGCTGTTTTTGCATCCCTGATTTCTGCAATTTCCCCCAACAGCCATGCTATCTCATAAGCACAATTTACCCTTGAAAAAAGTTGGTGATCTTTCCTTTTCCTGTTTTTCTCTCCATGTGCAGGATGCTAAATTAAGAAAAATAATATTAGCTTCCCAGATTGCTTACCAAGCTCTCATGTGCAGTCATGCTCGCAGATCATTTGGCTTTATACACATAAGTTACAGCTAGCAAGAAAAGTTGACAAATGTACTCTTCTACATTACACTGGGTATCTCTAATGTTAGTTAAAGCAACTTTTGATATAGGATCTCGAACTAATAATAATAATAATAATTCATTACATTTATATAGCGCTCTTCTAGACACTCAAAGCGCTTACATTGGCAGGGGGTATCTCCTCATCCACCACCAGTGTGCAGCATCCACCTGGATGATCTGGCCATATTGCGCCAGAACGCCCACCACACACCAGCTTACTGGTGGAGAGGAGACAGAGTGATGAAGCCAATCAGCAGATATGGGGATTGTTAGGAGGCCTTGATGGTCAGAGGCCAATGGGCGAATTTAGCCAGGATGCCGAGGTCACACCTCTACTCTTTTCGAAAGACTTCCTGGGATTTTTAATGACCACAGAGAGTCAGGACCTCGGTTTATCGTCTCATCCGAAGGACGGTGCTTGTTGACAGTATAGTGTCCCCATCACTACACTGGGGCGCTAGGACCCACACAGACCACAGGGTGAGCACCCCCTGCTGACCTCACTAGCACCTCTTCCAGCAGCAACCTAGTTTTCTCAGGAGGTCTCCCATCCAGGTACTGACCAGGCTCAGCCCTGCTTAGCTTCAGTGGGAAACCGCTCTTGGGCTCCAACTCCTAACTCCTAATATTTTACTATAAGCAATTATGGATATATAAACACAATCGAAGCACTTACAGGATTTTCATTCAGGATTTCACTCTTTATAATGTCTCTTTTTGCCGCGTTCATCTAGTATGTGTCTGCGGGAGCACCACAACTATCTGTGACGCTGTATAGGAACTCAATCGGCTAATAGCTGTCCTGATTGCTGCCTCGCGCTAGGAAATCAATTAATTACCGTTATAAATACAAAATGTCACTAAAACCTATAAATTTCACAATCATTTTTAATGTTAAAATATATTTGTCGGGGACCCCCCAAAATCCAAAAATGAATTCTTATGGTGGGTCCCTAATGACTTATGGAGGGTCCGGGACCCCCCCAGACCCCCGTCATTTCGAACCCTGACCTTCAGGAGACATGTTAATGTGCAAACAGACAGTGTCTGTGTGCTCCCTGATAGCTTTTTGCACAAGCACATTTCAGTATGGTCGTGTGTCTGGCAAGTGTTTTATAATGGACACTCACTGTAGAAGTGTGCTATTATAGGAGTTGGCTGCAGTCAGTGGTGTTTAGATACATATGAGCAAAAACACTAGCTCTGACAGGGTACTGTTCACTGTTGACGTAGAGGATTATAATGTAAAAGGAGCTCATTCAAATACTGAGGTGCTAAACCATTCAGGGCTTTATAGGTAATAAGCAATATTTTAAAATCTATACGATGCTTGATAGGGAGCCAGTGCAGTGTTGATAGGACCGGGCTAATATGGTCATACTTCCTGGTTCTAGTAAGAACTCTTGCTGCTGCATTTTGGACTAGCTGTAGTTTGTTTACTAAGCGTGCAGAACAACCACCCAATAAAGCATTACAATAATCTAACCTTGAGGTCATAAAAGCATGGATTAACATTTCTGCATTTGACATTGAGAGCATAGGCCGTAATTTAGATATATTTTTGAGATGGAAAAATGCAGTTTTACAAATGCTAGAAACGTGGCTTTCTAAGGAAAGATTGCGATCAAATAGCACACCTAGGTTCCTAACTGATGACGAAGAAAAAACACCTCCATTGTGCTCGAATTCTACATAGTGGACACCAAAGCACCCCCCATCCTAGGGATGAGAGCTAGCCTAGACCTTAAGTTAATCAAGCTGATACTAACTGTGGCCGAGGGAGAAGCGAAACCATGCACAGATACAGACAGCCTCCTTAAAGAATACACAGACATATTCCAGGGCATAGGAGAGTTTCCAGGGGAGTGCAACCTCCATGTCGACCCACACGCCACACCAGTAATGTACCCACCACGAAGAGTACCGATCGCTCTGCGAGACAGACTGAAAAAAGACCTCGACAAGGTGGAAGAGAGCAACATAATTTGCAAAGTGACAGAGCCCACAGAATGGGTTAATGCCCTTGTTGTTGTAGAAAAACCCCAGACTGGCAAGCTGAGGATCTGCCTGGACCCCAGAGACCTCAACAAGGCGATAAAAAGGCCACACTACCCCTTACCGACTTTAGAGGATGTCACCACAAAGCTTGCCGCAGCGAAGTACTTCAGTGTCCTCGACGCCAAATCAGGCTATTGGGCCATAAAGCTGAGTACAACGTCATCCCTGCTAACAACATTTAACACCCCATTCGGCAGATAAAGGTTCCTTAGGCTGCCACCCGGAATCAATTCAGCTCAAGACGAATTCCAATGGCGCGTCGAAGAGACATATGAGGGCCTCACAGGTGTAGCTGCCATCGTCGACGACATACTCGTTTTCGGCAAGACAAAGCTTGAACACGACAACAACCTCAGGGACATGCTGAAATGGACAAGAGAAAGAGGGGTAACGCTAAATCCTGATAAATGCCAAATATGTGTATCAGAGGTCAGCTACTTTGGCCACACGCTCTCGCGAGAAGGTGTCAAGCCAGACGAAAAACCCATTGCCTAGGCTTCCAAGTCACTCAACAGCACCGAAGTGAATTATGCTTAGATAGAGAAGGAACTTTATGCAGTTTTATTCGGCTGTAAGCGTTTTCACGAATACATGTATGGCCGGAGAGTGATTGTAGAATCCGACCACAAACCTCTGGAAGCTATCCTACGAAAACCGCTGGCTGCAGCACCACCGCGGCTACAGAGGATGATACTACAGCTCCAGTAATATAACATACACATCATCCACCGGCCCGGAAAGGACATACCAGTGGCCGATACATTGTCCCGAAAATCCATCGAGCACCAAGACAGCAGCCTTATGGAGAGCATGGAAGCACAGGTACACACACTCATGAGCACTGTCCCAGTGAGCGACAGGAAGCTACTGGAGATCAAGGACGTAACAGCACAGGATGCACAGCTTACTGTGCTCAGAAGAGCCACACAGAACGGATGGCCAGACGAAAGGAGGAAATGCCCACCCAGCATCCAAGAATATAGGAACCACCGAGATGAGATCTCCGAGATGGTAGGAATACTTTTCAAAGGTGAGAAAATCATAGTTCCCCTGAGCCTCAGAGGAGACATAATCCCCGCGTGCACGCAAGACACATGGGCATGGAGAAAAGCAAACACAGAGCACGAGACCTCCTGTTCTGGCCCGGGATGGGCAAACAAATAGAAGCAACGGTAGAACAGTGCAGTATATGCCAGGAATGACATGATGCTAACCCCAAAGAACCACTGTGGTCCCATGACTTACCCGAGAGACCATGGCAAGTGGTAGGCACAGACCTCTTCACATGGAACACTCAAAACTTCATTGTCATTGTAGACTAATACAGTAGATTCTTTGAAATGGAGCAGCTCACAAATACAACCTCACTTGCAGTAATCGCCAAACTCAAGTCTGTGATCGCTCGTCACGGCATTGCAGAGACAGTCATCAGTGACAACGGACCATGCTACAGCTCTGAGGAGTTCCACCGCTTCGCAAACGCATGGGACTTCACCCATACCACCACAAGTCCGCGTTACCCACAGAGCAACGGCCTTGCTGAAAAGACCGTCCAGACAGCTAAGCGCATCCTGGACAAAGCAAAAGCTGGAAACACAGACCCCTACCTCGCTCTGCTGGAGTACAGGAAAACTCCAGTTGACAACCTTCAGTCACCGGCCCAGCTTCTGATGAGCCGACGACTGTGCTCCATACTCCCAGCGACCAGTAGGCATCTGCAGCCACAGGTAGCACCTCAAAGAGCTGTCCAAAACAGACATAAGGCATGACAACACCGCCAACAAGCATACTTCAACAGAGGCACCAAGCCACTGCCTCACCTACCTGCCGGCACACCCATTCGTTTCCATCAGGAAGATGGCTCCTGGAGACCTGCAACGGTAACACAACAGCAGAGATGCTCAATACACCAAAGACACACAGCATGCAGACACACACACCAATAACACACAGTCCCCCCCCCCCCCCCCCCCCCCCCCGAAGCTGCGGACCGTCCGCAACCAACAAACCAACAAAAGCCCAATTACACAACAAGGTTTGGCCGCATCTCCAGGCCAAGACAAATCCTTGACCTATAATGTAAAGGGTGTAGGTGGATCGCTGCCCTAAAAAAAAAAATCTGAATTTTGTAAAGTTGTACTTAAGCTGTTGTTGTTTTTGTCTCTTGACAAAAAAAGAGGGAAACGAGAAAGGTGTTTTCAAGTTTTAATATCTGTTACTTACCTTCTACCTCTGAAACACTGTGAAATCAGTTTAACTGCCTGTTCTGTTTTTCTTACACAACTAGTTCAATACCTTTATTTGTCCCCCAGTGGGGCAATTAGTTTTACAGCATAGGAGCACACAAACTTACAAAAACAAATACACATAGTATAATAAAATAAAATAAATATAATGCACATTCTGATCAAATAAAATAATGTGTAAGCTACCTTACCCTCCTAGCATTTAGAAGAGAGACAGCAGATGGAACAAAGGAGTCTTTAAATCTGTTTGTTTTAGCAAATGGGAGTCTGAGCAATGAACCTGATGGTAGAAACTGAAACTGTAGATATAAAGGATGAGAGCAGTCAGTCAAGATAGAGTTTGCTTTCTTTGCAGCTGTTTTTCGTAAAGATCCTGTAAAGTTTCTTGTGGAAGCCCTATAATTTTACTACTAACACTAACAACCTTGTTCAGTAGGTTCCTCTCTTTTACCCTCAAGGATTGAAACCAACAAACAAGGGAGAACTTAATAATAGACTCAATAAAAGAACGATAAAACTAAATCTTCAAAGTAGAGTCAACCTGGAATTTAGATTGAAACGCTGCTGGCTTTTCTTATGAATCGAGTCAGTGTTTTTCTTAAATGTCAGCTTGTTATCGAGGAAAGTGCCTAAGTACTTATAAGACTCTACCGATTCGACTGTCTGACCATCAATCACTATAGTGTCAGGGGAAGGCTGGGCACGTCTAAAATCAATGCACATGTCTTTTGTCTTTAAAACGTTTAAGGATAAAAAAAGATTCCTGACACCATTTCAAAAAGTAATCAATCACAGGACCATGCGAAGTTTCAGTGCTATTCAACAGGCTCACTATGACTGTGTCATCCGCAAACTTCAATATATGACGGTTTTCAAAACTACTACAACAGTCATTTGTGTACAATATGTACAGCAAAGGAGAAAGAACGCACCCTTGTGGTGAGCCAGTAGATGTTACAGATAGATCAGAAAATTTGCCATTTACTCTGACTCTTTGCGTGCTGCCTGTAATAAAGTCCAAGATCCAGCCAACAATACTACCTTCTAGACCAAAGTTATCCCTTAGTCTCTGGATTAGTAGATGAGGCTGAATAGTGTTGAAGGCAGATGAAAAATCAACAAACATCAATCTGACATGGTTGTTTGGACTGTCAAGGTGCTTACAGATGTAATTCAACAGAGTTATGGTGGCATCCTGAACACCTCTCTTGGTCCTGTACGCGAACTGCAGGGGATCCATCAGGTGTTCAGTAGTTTTCAGCAGTTCAGCTTTGATTAGTTTTTCCAGTGACTTCATCACTAATGAAGTCAGGGCTAGAGGCCTAAAGTCATTTAATGATTTGGGATGTTTAGATTTACCAACAGGGACTATAGTAGACTGTTTCCACAGATTAGGCACCTTCTGTTGAGACAAGGATAAATTAAAAATACAATTAAAAATCGGGCCTAATTGTACAGCACAGTTGGAGAGTAATCGACTACTGATATTATCTGGACCAGCACTTGTTCTTATTTTACAGTGTTTAAAAGTTTTAACAACAGAATATTCATCAAAAAGAGTGGAAAAACATTGTTTTGATTCCAGTGCTGTATTTCTCAGCGTCATTATTTCATTATTGAAAAAATGCACATCGAATCTGGAGTAAAATTTGTTTAGCTCTTGTGCCAGGACCAGATCAGAGGTGAACCCATCTAATGAGACCCTTTTCTTTACATTGTCAGTCAAACCGACCATAGACCTGATACTGTCCCATGCTGAACCCATATTATTGTTGCTAAGCATTTGAAAATAAGCATAAGTTATCGATGAACTGACCACATCAGTGAGTTCGTGAATGTCTCTAGAGGATTCAGTGAACACCTCCCAGTCTGTGCTCTCCAGACAGCCCTGGAGGGTGAGGGTGGCCTCTTCCGACCACACTTTGATGTTTCTAGTTGTCACCTTCCCCCTCTGAAGACATGTCCGATAGGATGGAACCAAGTACACACAGTTATGGTCAGCTGAGCCGAGAGGGGGGAATGAAATTGATCTATATGCATTTTTGATGGACCCATAACACTTGTCCAAAATCCTGTTTTTCCTAGTGGGGCAGGAAACGTACTGATAAAAGCTCCTGAGAGATTTGTCAATGAGCAATGATTAAAATCTCCTAAAACCAGGTTAGGAGCATCAGGAGATAAAGACTGAAGTTTATGCACAGACTGAGAAATGAGCTCTGAGGCGTTTTCTTCATTCGCCTTTGGATGAACGTAAACGACAGTAACGAAAATCTGTGGGAATTCTCGTGGCAAATACATAGGGCGCATGGACAAAGAAAGCAGCTCCACGTCCTTGGTGCAAAGTCTCTCTCTCACTATAACATTTTTACACCAGCGTTCATTTATGTACTCGCATACTCCACCTCCGCATGATTTCCCGGTAGTCGTGGACGTTCTGTCGGTGCGAAACGGGATCCCAAACCCGTCTATAACTAAATCACCGTCAGCCTCCCTTTCCCCGAGCCAGGTCTCTGAAAAGGCCAGAATACAGGCGTCTTTAAATGCGTGTTGATGGCGAACAAGAGCCTGGAGTTTGTCAGTTTTATTACGGAGAGAACGGGCGTTGGAAAGGATAATTGAAGGCAGGGGAATGCGAGACGGATGTTGCCCGTCTCATACGCTCCCGCACCCCGCCTCTTCTTCCTTGCCTCCTTGGCCTCCGTTCCGAGTTCTGAAGTGATCGCCTTTCCAGAGACCGGCCAATTCCTCCAGATCAGGTATGATCAAGTCCACTGGTGGTCCGCTGATCACAGGTTTTTCAAATGTTAGCAGATAGTCTTTGGAGTATTGAATCGGCCAGAGTGATCCCAGGTGCCATACGGATGCCAAAAACAGGAATAAAGTCGGATCCATGTCGCTGAGTTTTGACGCGCTTTAACAAGCCAGAGTAGATGTTTGATGTCAAAGATGTAGATGTTTGATCAGTACAAAAAACTAACTAAAACTAAAACAAACTACTTAACAGGCTTTTAAACAAAAAAACTCTGACAAACAAAATGGACATGCTTCCAACTGCTGCCGGTCGCTGTGTACAAATGCGCCCAAAATCTCTCACCAGTTCTAGTTCACCTTTAAGTTACTTGAATCAAATGGAAAATGAAAACATTATTTCTTACTTAAAAATTAATGACTTATTGGTGCACATGTCGTATGTCATTTAATTGCTACCTGGTACCTGTTTACATCACAGCAATGACGCTAACGACTACAGACTCTATTTGTCAGACCGTTTATATGTGCATTCAGCACAATTGTTATGTTCGCAGAATTAATGTTGTGTGTGCTTGGGTAATGCCATTTTTTTTCTTGAGAAGGGAGATGTAACATCCTGACTGTTACTGTATGTCCTAAAAGTGACACCGTAGCCCTCGGGCAAGTCTCGCATCCCGCGAGATTAGAGAGAGCAAGGGTAATAAAAGCACGTAGTGAAGAAAGCTCCGTGTCGGTTCCAGTTATTACATCCATAATATAGTTTAGCCAGTGAGCAAACATTACACAGATCACCATGTTCGACAAATTAAGGTTTTTTTTTTTTTGTTTATTTTGCTCTGTTTAATAATTTGGAATGGATCAGTGTATAAACAGTCAGGTTAGGGCGACTGGTATAGTGGTCTGTTTGCGTCTCCGTGTGGTCTTGTTTGGGATTGCAGTGTGATTTGTAGTTATTTCTATACTGTGCATAGTTTGGATGTCAGAATCAGAATGCAAATCATTTTTATAGAACACTGTTGTCAAAGATGCCATTTGAAGCTAAACGCAGACATTTAAATTGACAGACTATGGATGAAGCCTGCTATGATTACACTGGTTTTAAAGCATGAATTTGATTTAAACAATCGGCCTATATAATATTCACATATGCAGTTCATAGGGGACATATTGTATTAGCCCTGCAGTTACAGCATGAAATGGACTACTATTTAAACCTATAACATTTATGCAACCTATTTTATCTCACAATTCTGACTTTTTTTTTCCTCACAAATACAAGTTTATATCTCCTGTTTTGCACTTTATAACTCAATTTAACTCAACGATTGCAATTGTGTCAATTCTGAGAGGGGTAAAAAGCCAAGTTTTGGATATAAATTCATGATTCTGAGTCGAGGGGAAAAGAGAGAACGAAGAGTTGATTTTTCTTATCAGAATTGTGAAATATAATCTAGGAAAATTACCTTTTTAATAATTTTTTTCCATGGCTACCATATAGACCCCCAGACAGCAAGCAATTTCGGCCCAGATCTGGCCCACATTTGGCCCACATTTAGCCTTGCTGTCTGGGCCGCTACTTTAAAATGGTCATTTTCTGCCACCAGATAGACTCCGCCCACAAAAAAACGCTATCACTGTTTGCAAACACCAAATTGGTCTATAATTTTTCTCTAAACAAATGTAAAAAAAAAACAACAAAAAAACTCTGTTTTTGCTGTTGCACTCTCTATATATATTGTGATTCATGAAAATAAATTAACATTTTTCTTTATTATTTTGGGGGAAAAAAGCTTGCAGAAAATATTTTTGTGTGAATTATCCTATACTTTACCTTGGTAGACAATTATCTTTATTTAAAATGTTTCAAGTCGTATGACTTTTCATTTTGTTATAATGGGAAAAAATCATATATACACATCACATAAAAAAACATGTATGTATATATAAAAATACCATTACAGCTGCGCGGGCGGAGTGGACAGGGAAGCGGCCAGGGTGCCGGTAGCGGCCAGGGAAGCATCCAGGGAAGCGTCCAGGGCGCCGGGAGCAGACAGGGAAGCGGCCAGGCCGCCGGGAGCGGACAGGGAAGCGGCCAGGGAAGCGGTTACGGCCAGGGCAAGGAGTTGGCCAGGGAAGCGCTACGGCCAGGGTAGCAGTAGCGGACAGGGAAGCGGCCAGGGAAGCGGCTACGGCCAGGGTAGCGGTAGGGGACAGGGAAGCGGCCAGGGAAGCGGCTACGGCCAGGGCGCCGGTAGCGGACAGGGAAGCGGCCACGGCCAGGGTCAAGGAGTTGGCCAGGGAAGCGGCTACGGCCAGGGTCAAGGAGTTGGCCAGGGAAGCGGCTACGGCCAGGGTCAAGGAGTTTGCCAGGGAAGCGGCTACGGCAAGGGTCAAGGAGTTGGTCAGGGAAGGGGCTACGGTCAGGGAACTGGTAGTGGCCAAGGCGTGGGTCAGGGAAGCGGTTATGGCCAGGGTCAAGGAGTTGGCTGGGGTAGCGGTCAGTGATATGGTCATGAACAGTGATGTGGTCATGAGTGATGAACTGGTCTTTGACACTTTCATAGGAATTTTGCATAACACCTACTGGATCTCTTCAATTCAGTTCTTTATTCTCGAGGACCCCCCCCCCTTTTGCTACAACAGTTCAGAAAGACTCTGTCTCTCTGCCTCCTTCAATTAAATAAAAAGAAAATTGCTTGACAAAATATTCCACATTATGTCATGGGGACTCAAATGGCACCAGCTGGTTTCTGCACCTTCTGCAAAACAAGCCTATGAATGCCTGAGGTTAGGATCTCATTAATTCTGCCAAAATAAAACTTCCAGTGATGGAGAAGAGCATGCTTTTGTGCATTTGCATTATAAATCAGTGTCATGAGCCTTTTGCACATGCTTAAAGCAAACCAGTAAAGTTCAGATGGATGATGATTGTAATGGGCCAGGCAGCAATGTAATGACATCATATAACTCAAATTATCTGCATAGCATGTGTGAAAGACTCCAATGCAAATATGAAGTAGTAATTTTATGACGAATGAATCTTTTAAGTGAGTATAATCAGCTGTGTCATATGGTATTCAAGACTACACAACATTATTATATTCTCTTTAGCTTTACATGATTATTATTGAAAATTATCTGATGAATGAGTGACCGTTTTTGATAAATTTAAAGGGAGCGCTCTTTCCATGCTGTATACCAGTGGTTCCCAATTCTGGTCCCGGAGAACCTCCAACACTGCACATCTGCACCTCCAACGGTGCAGAGTTTGGCTCCAACCCTGATCAAAGTCACCTGCCTGTGATTTTCTAATGATACCAAAAACACTGATTAGCATGCTCAGGTGTGTTTGACTAGGGTTGGAGCCAAACTCTGCACCGCATTGGCCCTCCAGGGCAAGATTTGAATAGCCCTGCTCCAAGACCTCAGATGTGTGCATCAGAGAGGGCTTTCACACTGGCAGTTTAGTGCGGAACAGGGCACGGTTCGAATGAAAAATCGCTTATGTGAACGCTGTCATCGGACCCTGGTGCACACTGGAGTACCGAACCCGAGACTACCTGAAGAAGATGGTCTGAGTTTGGTTGCTCCTGAACTGTGGCACGGTTTGTGTGAATGTGCAAGCAACATGGATTCGGGTGCACACTTGTTCAGGAAGTAAAGTATCTTGCGCATGCGTAACACTGTCGATATGATTGTTTCCTCAACATACGAGAGAGCCGAGGTTGATTCCACACACTCCTAAAAGTCAAAATTAAATAAATTAAAATAAATAATTAAAATAATAATTATTATTTATTATTTCTAAGCAGGGCAGCTCAGCCCTGCTTAGCTTCAGTGGGAAACCGGTCTTGGGCTCCAGGGTGATATGGCTGCCGGTATATGTATTATTAAAATGTATTATTATGCTGTGCATAATAGCACCAAAATAGCAAAAAAAATTATGCAACTATGCTCAGTCGTGTTGTGTTCTTCATGCGTTTTCCATGTGCGTTTGCGATGACGTAAGGTGACTGCAAACGCACCTGGGTTTGATACAACTATTGAGTGTGAAAGCAGACCACGCTGCGGGCGGCGCCAGGAACAATCGCATTTGGACCTCAGCAAACGAGTCCAGTGTAAAAGCCTTCAGATAAGGTTACTTTTTTTACGTGGTTCGGCCTTTCGTCCACACGAAAACGCAGTTTCAGGGCACCGAAACCGAACATTTTTGAAAACTATGGCCAGGGTGAGCATTTTCAGAAACGCCGGTTGCAGTGTTGTCGTGTGGACAGTATAACCGGGGTTTTTGCCTTGCGACGTCAGAGTGAGCGCCGTTATCCGCTGTGTTTGACGTCAGATTGTGCACTGCTGACTGCTTCTGATTGGCCAAGGTGACTTTACAATTTGGGTTATATCGCCGCCTGCTGGTGTGGCATGCTCTTGACAGCGCTTGATAGCATGTTTTGTAAGGATGGCTGGAGCGAAACAGTCGTTCCGAAGCTTTGCGAGATCCCGAAGCACAGATGTGTCGAAACACTGATCCGAAGCGTGATTTGAAACACCCATGTCACGTGACTATGACCAAACGAAGCCTCGAAGTGTTTCACTAATTGTTTCATCAGGTGTGGTCCGCGGAATCAGCGTTTGATTGGAACGGTCGGGAACAGACCACACAATCGCACATCTGTATAAAAGTGTATAAATAAACGCATTTTGACCTCGTGGGTTTTTGTGAGAGGAGTTTGACTTTGAGATAGCGGATTTTTGGTGATATAGTGACATAGTGCGATTTGATTAGTTATAGGCAATTTAGACTTACATTTAAATTTACACAACACATTGACTGAGAGGCTAGAGACAGACAGAGTATACATATAGTGACACATTAATAGATACATAGATATAAATATATATAGACAGCTAGATTAATAGATAGATACATATATAGATAGATTACAGATACATATATAAATACATATATTATAGATAGATACATATATAGATAGATTATAGATACATATATAAATACATATATTATAGATAGATACATATATAGATACATAGATTATAGATACATATCTAGATACATAGATCGATTCGTATATAGATAGATAGATTTGGATAGATAGATAAAATGGAAGCTCCCCAGAAGAGATGCCGTACATCTGTGGTGTGGGAGCATTTCCATTTAGAAACCCCAAATAAAGTGAGATGTGTGTATTGTGATCGGCAGCTAGCCTACTGCAACAATACATCATCCATTTGAGGAGCACTCATCCTGCCATTTTGCAGGGTGCAGAGGATGGCATTCCCCCTGTACCTAGGCCTGCTACTGACACTGCTGGGCCATCTAAGCAAGTGTTGTTGCTTTGGGATATAATTATAATTGAAATATAATTACAACCTTTTGGGACACTGTTTATAAAGTTTATAAGTTATATAAAGCACTGATTATAAACACTGGAAGGTTTCCAAATAATGAACCAGTAGGCTATACTTTTAATAGATGTGCACTAATTGAAGCTGTATTTTTCCAATGTATTTGTCTGAAAGTATGTTTTGTCTTCTCTTTTAAAAGTCAGACAGAGGGAATTGGATGTGGCTCTTATAAACATGGTGGTGAAGGATCTGCAGCCCTTCACCATCGTGGACGATGAGGGATTCAGGGCATTTGTGAACAAGCTTGATCCAAGCTATGTCCTCCCATCCCGAAAGGTGCTTAAAATAATGGTCAGCGAAAAGTACAACAAAGCCAAGGAGAAGACAATGGAGGACCTACAAAAGGCCGAATTTGTTAGCCTTACAGCTGACATGTGGTCCTCCATTAATATGGATGGATATCTTGGTGTGACTTGCCATTACATAACACCAGAGGCAAAAATGGCAACTGTTGTACTGGGTGTAAGGAGGTTTTACCAAACCCACACAGCCCAGCATCTCATGGAGGCTAAAGCCTTGCTAATGGCTGAGTGGGGAATAACCTCCAAAGTTCAGTGCATGGTGACTGACAATGCATCTAACATGATCCTAAGTGCCCAGCTACTCCACCTTCGCCATGTCCCATGTTTTGCTCATACTTTAAATTTGATTGTGAAAAAGGCACTAGATCAAACCCCAGTCATCAATGAAATACGCCAGAAAGATAGTGGGGTTGTTCAGATCCAGCTGCAAAGCAAAGGACAAGCTTGTGGAGATGCAGAGCTTGATGGGAAGACCAACTCTGAAACTGATACAGGAGGTTGACACGAGATGGAACAGCACATTTGACATGCTACAGCGCTTGTATGACCAACGTGAACCAGTGGCTGCTGCACTTTCCAACTTAAACAATGATCAGAATCAGAATCAGAATGAGCTTTATTGCCAGGTATGTTCACACATACGAGGAATTTGTTTTCGTGACAGAGCTCCGCAGTGCAACATAACAGCGACAGAACAAAAAACACAATAAGGAATAGAAAATACAAATAGGTGGGTAAGGATTGACAATATACAAATTGACAATGTATGGCAGGTATATTAAAATGAGCATTTATGTATATACATGTATATTATGTGGAAAAATTTTAACTGTACGCTAAGTATGTGTGTTTGGATAAATAAGTGTATGTGTATATAAATATAAATATAAATATAAGTAGTATAGTGTGTTCCATGTATGTACATGTATATTATGTGCAAAAGATTTACGTGTACGCTAAGTGTGTGTGTTGGATAAAAAGTGTCGTGTATATAAATATAAATAGTGTAGTGTGTCCCACAGTTATTATCAGCTGTTCATAAGATGGATTGCCTGAGGGAAGAAACTGTTCCTGTGTCTGGTCGTTCTGGTGCTCAGTGCTCTGTAGCGTCGACCAGATGGCAACAGTTCAAAGAGGGAGTGATTGAAAGAGGGAGGGTCCAGAGTGATTTTAACAGCCCTTTTGCTCACTCTGGATAAGTACAGTTCTTGAATAGATGGGAGGGTTGTACCGATGATTCGCTCAGCAGTCCGGACTACCCTCTGTAGTCTTCTGAGGTCAGATTTAGAAGCTGAGCTGAACCAGACAGTTACTGAAGTGCAGAGGATGGATTCGATGATGGTGGAGTAGAACTGTTTCAGCAGATCCTGTGGCAGGTTAAACTTCCTCAGCTGGCGAAGGAAGTACAACCTCTGCTGGGCCTTTTTCACAATGGAGTCAATGTGAATGTCCCACTTCAGGTCCTGAGAGATAGTGGTGCCCAGGAACCTGAATGACTCCACTGCAGTCACAGTGCTGTTCATGATGGTGAGTGGGGGGAGTGCAGGGGGGTTTCTCCTGAAGTCCACGATCATCTCCACTGTTTTGAGCGTGTTAAGCTCCAGGTTGTTGAGACTGCACCAGACAGCCAGCTCTTTAACCTCCTGTCTGTAAGCAGACTCGTCACCGTCCTGAATGAGGCCGATGAGTGTGGTGTCATCTGCAAACTTCAGGAGCTTGACAGAGGGGTCCTTAGATGTGCAATCGTTAGTGTACAGGGAGAAGAGCAGTGGGGAGAGAACACAGCCCTGGGGAGCTCCGGTGCTGATTGTACGGGTGCTGGATGTGTATTTTCCCAGTCTCACTAGCTGCTGCCTGTCTGTCAGGAAGCTGTTGATCCACTGACAGACGGAGGTGGGCACGGAGAGCTGAGTTAGTTTGGGCAGGAGGAGGTTTGGCATGATCGTATTAAAAGCCGAGCTGAAGTCCACAAACAGGATCCTCACATAGGTTCCCGGTCTGTCTAGGTGTTGCAGAACATAATGCAGTCCGATGTTTACTGCATCGTCCACAGACCTGTTTGCTCTGTAGGCAAACTGAGGAGGATCTAGCATGGGTCCAGTGATGTCCTTCAGGTGGGCCAGCACCAGTTTTTCAAATGACTTCATGACTACAGACGTTAGAGCCACAGGCCTGTAGTCATTTAGTCCTGTAATTTTGGGTTTCTTGGGGATGGGGATGATGGTGGAGCATTTGAAGCATGAAGGGACTTCGCACAGCTCCAGTGATCTGTTGAAGATCTGTGTGAAGATGGGGGCCAGCTGGTCAGCACAGGATTTCAGACAGGCTGGTGTAACACAATCTGGGCCTGGTGCTTTTTTCCTTTTCTGCTTCCTGAAGACCTGGCGCACAGCATCTTCGCTGATCTGTATTGCAGGTGTGGGGGAGAGGGGGGATGCAGGAGGTGTGAATGGTGAGAGCGCTTGATTGGAGAGGTGTTCAGGGTGGGTTGCAGGAGTTGTGAGTGGTGTGAACAGTTGTTTGGAGAGGCATTCAGGGTTGGTTGCAGGAGTTGTGAATGGTGTGAATGGTTGTGTGGGGAGGTGTTCAGGGCAGGTGATGGGTGTTCTTTCAAACCTGCAGTAAAACTCGTTCAGATCGTCTGCCAGTCGTTGATTTTCCACAGTGCTGGGGGGTGGTGTCTTGTAATTGGTGATCTTCTTTAGACTTTTCCACACTGATGCGGAGTCGTTCGAAGTGAACTGAGTCCTTATTTTTTCAGAATAATTCCTCTTTGCCACTTTGATCTCCTTTTCCAGTGTGTATTTAGCCTGTTTATTCAAGACATTGTCCCCCTTCCTGTAAGCATCTTCTTTGGCCTGACGGAGCTGTCTGAGTTTTGCAGTGAACCACGGTTTGTCATTGTTGTAATTTAGTTGAGTCTTGGTAGGAATACACATATCCTCACAGAAACTGATATATGATGTTACGGTCTCTGTGAGTTCGTCCAGATCGGTGGAAGCAGCTTCAAAAACACTCCAATCAGTGAGGTCAAAACAAGATTGTAAATCCTGCTCTGCTTCATTAGTCCATCTTTTTACAGTCCTTAATACAGGTTTAGCTGATTTTAGTTTCTGCCTGTAGGTCGGTATATGATGAACCAGAAGGTGATCAGAACGTCCCAAAGCTGCTCGTGGAACAGAGTGAAATGCATCCTTTATTGTTGTGTAACAGTGATCCAATATATTACTGTCTCTTGTGGGACAAGTAACATGCTGTCTGTATTTTGGCAGTTCACGGGAGAGATTGGCTTTATTAAAGTCCCCAAGAATGATTAAAACAGAGTCTGGGTGTTGTTGTTCTGTCTCTGTGATCTGCTCAGCGAGTTTCTGTAAAGCTGAGCTCACGTGCACTTGAGGAGGGATGTAAACACTATCCAGAATGAACGAATGAAACTCCCGCGGCGAATAGAACGGCTTGCAGTTAATGAAGAGCGTTTCGAGATTTGAGCAGCACGTCTTCTTTAACACAGTTACATCTGTACACCACCGTTCATTGATGTAAAAGCATGTCCCGCCGCCGCGTGATTTCCCCGTTGATTCTGCGTCGCGATCCGCTCTAAACAGCTGAAAGCCCGGCAGATGGAGCGCGCTGTCCGGTATGGTGTCATTCAGCCAAGTTTCCGTGAAACACAGAGCAGCAGAGTGAGAGAAATCTTTATTTGTCCGAGAGAGCAGAAGCAGTTCGTCCGTTTTGTTGGGTAGAGAGCGGAGATTTGCCAGATGGATGCTAGGCAACGGCGTTCGAAATCTGCGTTTTCTGAGTCTCACGAGCGCTCCCGCTCGCTTTCCCCGTCTGCGCGTCCTCTTGAAGCGTGTGATCAGCGCAGCCGCTCCGCCGACAAGAATGTCCAGCAAAACATCAGAATAGTCGAAAACCGGTGAAATATCGGGAGATGTGTGTTGCCGAATATCCAGCAATTCGTCCCTGGTGAAACTGATTGCAGGAATATAACTAAAGACAGGACAAACTAACAAAAACACAAAAACAACTGCAGAGCACGTCACGGAGGCAGCCATCCTGTATCGGCGCCACTCGTCTAGCTACTGCTCCCCTGACAAGTATTGATTATGACATTATTGAACAATCATTGTCAATACTGCAACCATTCAAACTCGCAACAACAGAGATGTCAGAGGAAAAGAGAGTGTCTGCTTCAAAGCTTATACCACTGTACAGGATGTTGCAGCACAAGCTTAAACAGAAAAAAGGAAATGCAACGCAGGAATCAACTGTTCAATTAGGTAGGCCACAATGACCATACTACCCATGTGATTGGCCATAACTGTCATATTATTGTCATTATTATAAATATGTGTTTCTCCTGTTTTGGCTCATAGGCTCACATCTGCAAGAAGGTCTGCACTCCAGATGTGGAGGTTATGAGAGTTTTAGAGCCTTGGCACTGGCTACACTGCTGGACCCAAGGTTCAAAAATGTGGCATTTGGAAATGCTGCCAAAGCCCAGGAAGCTGAAAAGCATATCACACTGGAGTGTGCTTCACTGATGTGTTCAAACACAAATCCTGGTGAGCAGTTTCAGTCTGTGTTATGTTATGTAATCTGAATCATGTAATATAATATATCCTTCATATATGCCGTCAGTTTAGGATTTGTTACTAATTGCTGTTTTCATTTTTATTCAGACCCAGAAATGTCAACATCACACCCATCACCATCAACATCAACACCAGTAGAAACACAGGACAGTTTATGGGAACTTTTTGATACTCGCATCCATCAAACCAAGATGATACACAATGCTACAGCTGATGCCACAGTGGAAGTGAAAAAATACATCAACGATGCGTATTTGCCCAGAACTCATGATCCACTAACTTACTGGAAAGAGAGAGCAGTAATCTTTCTTCATTTGTATGTCCTTGCAAAAAAATATCTTTGTATGCCAGCAACAAGTGTCCCTTGTGAGAGGATTTTTTCAAAGGCTGGAGAAATTATCTGTAAAAAAAGAAGTAGGCTAAGTCCTTCCACAGCAGATAAATTAATATTTTTGAATAAAAATCTCTAAAAAAGTGAGACATTGTGGCTTGATTTCTTTTATTAATATTAATTTTTCATGACCAAAATAACATTATGCACAGTGAGGAGCCTATAGGTTACAAGCTTCACATATTAGAACATTATAATAATAAAAAAACAACACATTTTTTTAATGGCTCGTCAAGGTTGTTTCAGATCAACACCTGCAAGTGACCACTAGGTGTCACCGTTGAGACGGGTGTCGGATTGATTCGAAGCCTCGAAACAATATGGCACATTTGGTTCAACTGTTTCATTGGTTCACGAGGCCTCGATTTTGCCATCACTAATGTTTTGGCGTTTTCATGTGGACGGGATTTTTTTTTTAAACGCAGGAGGAAAAACTCCGGTTATAAAAATACCCATGTCCGTGTGGACTAGGCCTATGAGAGACACCAATAACGTGAATGGTTTGAATGCAGCATTCATCTCATACAACCCCAATCAAACACACCTGAACAAGCTAATCAAGGCCTTCCATTCAGATTACTAGAAAGCTACTGCCAGGTGAGTTTGATCAGGGTTGGAGTTGACCTAATCTCCTTGGATCTTTAAAACCCCATTTACAGAGGATGCTGTTACAACAACACACTTATTTGTTTTAGTTTTATGTGCTTCACTGTTTGCTCTTTCTGGCACACCAATTCATTTTCCAGCAGAGACCATTGTGAGATCGTAGGCTGGGAGGATGACAGCTCAAGTGTATTGCCTGTTTGGTTCTGTTTTATTGTGTCTGTTTGGAAGCTTGAACATAACCGATGCTACTCTAGGTGAGATGATCTGTTGACTTCATTACACAGCCTGAAGAAACAAAAAAATAAGTGACTCGGTCTTTGAATGTAGGAATAGGTAGATTTTTAAAATGCTTGATTTTTGAAGCAGATAAATATGTAATATTTGTATTAAGATTTGAGCCATATTGCCAAGCTGGTGAAGCTGACGGACTTGCTGTCCCATCAAAGATGTTCTTCTGATCGTCGTGTTTCCAGTGAGCCTGGTTCAAGTGAGTTTCAGTTTAAAATGGATGCTGGGGGTCCTCCAAAAAAATCAAATGTTTTTTTTTTTTTGGTCCATCGATTTTAATGAGGGGAAAAAATTAAAATTTTGCCTTCTGTTACTCTCGTCAAGTAGGTTTGAATTCCTCCTTTTAGGGTAGTTTAAAACACCGGATGGCTTTACAAAATACACTGGACTAATTCTTGGAATAAAATTCTTTGTCATAAGTCTTTTGCTGTATATTTGACATGGCATACAGTCCATGCACATAAACTAAAGCTGACTCTCTTTGTCCATGCAGTGAAACCAGGTCAATGTCCTGACCCAAAGAACATTCCACTGTCTGCTAAAAACTGTGTCCATGATGGCCAGTGTCCTGCCACACAGAAATGTTGCCCAACCACCAGTGGCCATGGATGCAGTGAACCAAGCGGCCAGGGAAGCTGTCAGAGCGCGGGCCAGGGCGCCGGCCAGGGAAGCGGACAGGGCGCCGGACAGGGTGCTGGTCAGGGAAGCGGCCTGGGAAGTGGCCAGGGCCAGGGAAGCGGCCAGGGCGCCGGTCAGGGAAGCGGCCAGGGCGCCGGTCAGGGTCGAGGAAGCGGCCAGGGCGCCGGACAGGGTCGAGGAAGCGGCCAGGGCGCCGGACAGGGTCGAGGAAGCGGACAGGGTGCCGGACAGGGTCGAGGAAGCGGACAGATTGCCGGACAGGGTCAGGGCGCCGGACAGGGCGCCGATCAGGGAAGCGGACAGGGCGCCGGTCAGGGAAGCGGACAGGGCGCCGGTCAGGGAAGCGGACAGGGCGCCGGTCAGGGAAGCGGACAGGGCGCCGGTCAGGGAAGCGGACAGGGCGCCGGTCAGGGAAGCGGACAGGGCGCCGGTCAGGGAAGCGGACAGGGCGCCGGTCAGGGAAGCGGACAGGGCGCCGGTCAGGGAAGCGGACAGGGCGCCGGTCAGGGAAGCGGACAGGGCGCCGGTCAGGGAAGCGGACAGGGCGCCGGTCAGGGAAGCGGACAGGGCGCCGGTCAGGGAAGCGGACAGGGCGCCGGAAGCGGACAGGGCGCCGGTCAGGGAAGCGGACAGGGCGCCGGTCAGGGAAGCGTACAGGGCGCCGGTCAGGGTCGAGGAAGCGGACAGGGCGCCGGAAGCGGACAGGGCGCCGGAAGCGGACAGGGCGCCGGACAGGGTCAGGGAAGCGGACAGGGCGCCGGACAGGGTCAGGGAAGCGGACAGGGCGCCGGACAGGGCGCCGGAAGCGGACAGGGCGCCGGACAGGGCGCCGGACAGGGCGCCGGACAGGGCGCCGGACAGGGCGCCGGAAGCGGACAGGGCGCCGGACAGGGTCAGGGAAGCGGACAGGGCGCCGGACAGGGTCAGGGAAGCGGACAGGGCGCCGGACAGGGTCAGGGAAGCGGACAGGGCGCCGGACAGGGTCAGGGAAGCGGACAGGGCGCCGGACAGGGTCAGGGAAGCGGACAGGGCGCCGGACAGGGTCAGGGAAGCGGACAGGGCGCCGGAAGCGGACAGGGCGCCGGACAGGGCGCCGGAAGCGGACAGGGCGCCGGACAGGGCGCCGGAAGCGGACAGGGCGCCGGACAGGGCGCCGGAAGCGGACAGGGCGCCGGACAGGGTCAGGGAAGCGGACAGGGCGCCGGACAGGGTCAGGGAAGCGGACAGGGCGCCGGACAGGGTCAGGGAAGCGGACAGGGCGCCGGTCAGGGAAGCGGACAGGGCGCCGGTCAGGGAAGCGGACAGGGCGCCGGTCAGGGAAGCGGACAGGGCGCCGGTCAGGGAAGCGGACAGGGCGCCGGAAGCGGACAGGGCACCGGACAGGGCGCCGGAAGCGGACAGGGCACCGGACAGGGCGCCGGAAGCGGACAGGGCGCCGGTCAGGGAAGCGGACAGGGCGCCGGTCAGGGAAGCGGACAGGGCGCCGGTCAGGGAAGAGGACAGGGCGCCGGACAGGGTCAGGGAAGCGGACAGGGCGCCGGACAGGGTCAGGGAAGCGGACAGGGCGCCGGACAGGGTCAGGGAAGCGGACAGGGCGCCGGACAGGGTCAGGGAAGCGGACAGGGCGCCGGAAGCGGACAGGGCGCCGGACAGGGCGCCGGAAGCGGACAGGGCGCCGGACAGGGCGCCGGAAGCGGACAGGGCGCCGGACAGGGTCAGGGAAGCGGACAGGGCGCCGGACAGGGTCAGGGAAGCGGACAGGGCGCCGGACAGGGTCAGGGAAGCGGACAGGGCGCCGGACAGGGTCAGGGAAGCGGACAGGGCGCCGGTCAGGGTCAGGGAAGCGGACAGGGCGCCGGACAGGGCCAGGGAAGCGGACAGGGCGCCGGACAGGGCCAGGGAAGCGGACAGGGCGCCGGACAGGGCCAGGGAAGTGGACAGGGTGCGGGAAGTGGACAGGGTGCCGGCAAGGGACAGGGCGCCGGCCAGGGAAGCGGACAGGGCCAGGGTGCCGGCCAGGGAAGCGGACAGGGTAGTGGTCAGGGAAGCGGTCAGGGCGTGGGTCAGGGAACTGGTTTTGGTCAGGGAAGCGGCTATGGCCAGGGAACTGGTAGTGGACAGGGAGTTGGTCAGGGAAGCGGCTATGGCCAGGGAACTGGTAGTGGACAGGGAGTTGGTCAGGGTAGCGGCTACGGTCAGGGAAGCGGTAGTGGACAGGGAGTTGGTCAGGGTAGCGGCTACGGTCAGGGAAGCGGCTATGGCCAGGGAACTGGTAGTGGACAGGGAGTTGGTCAGGGAAGCGGCTACGGTCAGGGAAGCGGCTATGGCCAGGGATCTGGTAGTGGACAGGGAGTTGGTCAGGGAAGCGGCTATGGCCAGGGAACTGGTAGTGGACAGGGAGGTGGACAGGGAGTTGGTCAGGGAAGCGGCTATGGCCAGGGAACTGGTAGTGGACAGGGAGTTGGTCAGGGAAGCGGCTACGGTCAGGGAAGCGGCTATGGCCAGGGGACTGGTAGTGGCCAGGGAGTTGGTCAGGGAAGTGGCTACGGTCAGGGAAGCGGCTATGGCCAGGGGACTGGTAGTGGCCAGGGAGTTGGTCAGGGAAGCGGCTACGGCCAGGGATCTGGTAGTGGACAGGGAGTTGGTCAGGGAAGCGGCTATGGCCAGGGAACTGGTAGTGGACAGGGAGTTGGTCAGGGAAGTGGCTACGGTCAGGGAAGCGGCTATGGCCAGGGGACTGGTAGTGGCCAGGGATTTGGTCAGGGAAGCGGCTACGGTCAGGGAAGCGGCTATGGCCAGGGGACTGGTAGTGGCCAGGGAGTTGGTCAGGGAAGCGGCTATGGTCAGGGAAGCGGCTACGGCCAGGGATCTGGTAGTGGACAGGGAGTTGGTCAGGGAAGCGGCTATGGCCAGGGAACTGGTAGTGGACAGGGAGTTGGTCAGGGAAGTGGCTACGGTCAGGGAAGCGGCTATGGCCAGGGGACTGGTAGTGGCCAGGGATTTGGTCAGGGAAGCGGCTACGGTCAGGGAAGCGGCTATGGCCAGGGGACTGGTAGTGGCCAGGGAGTTGGTCAGGGAAGCGGCTATGGTCAGGGAAGCGGCTACGGCCAGGGATCTGGTAGTGGACAGGGAGTTGGTCAGGGAAGCGGCTATGGCCAGGGAACTGGTAGTGGACAGGGAGTTGGTCAGGGAAGCGGCTATGGCCAGGGAACTGGTAGTGGCCAGGGAGTTGGTCAGGGAAGTGGCTACGGCCAGGGATCTGGTAGTGGCCAGGGAAGTGGTCCGTGATGTGGTCAGGGAAATTGTGGTCTTTGAAACTTTTCTTGGCATTTTGCATAACGCCTACTGGAGATCTTTTCAATTCAGTGCGGTGTTCATAAGAATTATTCCCTTTTTGCTACAACATTTCAGAAAGACTGTATCTCTGCCCCCTTCCCTTAAATAAAAAGAAAATTGCTTGATTGTAAGTTGTGTTGTTTGAATTTCTCACATAACCCAGTTCTGGCATCAGTGCTTTGTGTAAGTTCCTCTCCATGAGACCTGGACATTTGCAGTATTGGACAATTATTATTTTTTTTTTAAACTAAATATACCACATGTCATGGGGACTCAAATGGCACCAGCTCTTTTCCGCACCTTCTGTAAACTTTTTTTATTTATTTTTTGTCTTCTCAAAACATCTCATTAATTCTGAAATAAAACTCCCAGTGATAGAGAAGAGCATGCTTTTGTGCATCTGCATTATAAATCAGTGTCATGAGCCTTTAGCACCGTCTGAATAAAGCAAACCAGTAAAGTTCAGATGGATGATGGTTGTAATGGGGGTATAATCGATTACAGTGACCTTCAGCAGGGTTCGAAATGACTTGGGACTCTTGGGGGGGTCCCCTAAAATTTTATTAATTAGCAAACAAATGTATGATCAAAAAAGAGAGAGGTAATCGAAGCCCTCACCCCGCTGCAAATATCTAGATGCTTACATCGCCGACCCACCCATATAGACACAGAGTAAAATGAAATTCTGAAAAACTATCTATCACTCCTTGCTTCACTACTCCTTCCAATACTTCCCGAAAACAATTTCACCTGATGATTTGGGTAGCTCTTTTTGTAAAGTTCGAGGATGATTGGTGTAATTTTGTAGGGCCGGCCTAGTGCTTCTGCATAGAAAATAATAAAGTACAAGCATATATAAATGCAATAGAACAAAAATACATTTGAAATAAAGCAGTGCTTTTGGTTTTTCAGGTAAATTAACTATTTAGTTACAGAAATCGAATAAATTAAATGTAAAATAACACTGCATTCAATGTATACATTGAATATGATTCATATAATACAGTTCATCTTTAGCTACAAAAGTGTATTTTCTCTTTCTCTTTTGTTGTTTGATTGACTTTGGTGACACAAACAGCTGCAGGTATATTGGGTTGCTGTCCCTTTAAGATAAATGCATTTATCTAATACCGGTAATGACACGCATCCGTTTTCTTTCTCCAACTGCGTTTATGGGGAAACTCGTTGAGACGGGCACTTTGACTTCTTTTTTTTGGACACATCGTTCATTTTTTTTTCGTTCAAACACCGATAAGAAAGACAAGGGAATTCGGTGTTCTGTTCACGAACTTCTGTCTGCGACTTTGTGGCTCTGTGCGCCGACAGACCAGTCTACATTTGGATGTTTAACATAAATATATAGCCTACAGATACAGCAAAGACAACGTTGGCAGTATTGACGGCAAAATAGGCTACAGCATATTTCGTTCTGTATTGACAGGAAGTTTTTTAAAGCAGAATTTGATGAGAATTTGATGCAGTTGCAGATACCATAGAGAAAAAGAACCACTAGGCGGGAGGCGCCGAAAAGTGCGCTGTTTTTGCATCCCTGATATCTGCAATTTCCCCCAACAGCCATGCTATCTCATAAGCACAATTTACCCTTGAAAAAAGTTGGTGATCTTTCCTTTTCCTCTTTTTCTCTCCATGTGCAGGATGCTAAATTAAGAAAAATAATATTAGCTTCCCAGATTGCTTACCAAGCTCTCATGTGCAGTCATGCTCGCAGATCATTTGGCTTTATACACATAAGTTACAGCTAGCAAGAAAAGTTGACAAACGTACTCTTCTACCGATCGCTCTGCGAGACAGACTGAAAAAAGACCTCGACAAGATGGAAGAGAGCAACATAATTTGCAAAGTGACAGAGCCCACACAATGGGTTAATGCCCTTGTTGTTGTGGAAAAACCCCAGACTGGCAAGCTGAGGATCTGCCTGGACCCCAGAGACCTCAACAAGGCGATAAAAAGGCCACACTACCCCTTACCGACTTTAGAGGATGTCACCACAAAGCTCGCTGCAGCGAAGTACTTCAGCGTCCTCGACGCCAGATCAGGCTATTGGGCCATAAAGCTGAGTACAACGTCATCCCTCCTAACAACATTTAACACCCCATTCGGCAGATACAGGTTCCTGAGGCTGCAACCCGGAATCAATTCAGCTCAAGACGAATTCCAAAGGCGCGTCGAAGAGACATATGAGGGCCTCACAGGTGTAGCTGCCATCGTCGACGACATACTCGTTTTCGGCAAGACAAAGCTTGAACACGACAACAACCTCAGGGACATGCTGAAATGGACAAGAGAAAGAGGGGTAACGCTAAGTCCTGATAAATGCCAAATATGTGTATCAGAGGTCAGCTACTTTGGCCACACGCTCTCGCGAGAAGGTGTCAAGCCAGACGAAAAACCCATTGCCTATGCTTCCAAGTCACTCAACAGCACCGAAGTGAATTATGCTCAGATAGAGAAGGAACTTTATGCAGTTTTATTCGGCTGTAAGCCTTTTCACGAATACATGTAGGGCCGGAGAGTGATTGTAGAATCCGACCACAAACCTCTGGAAGCTGTCCTACGAAAACCGCTGGCTGCAGCACCACCGCGGCTACAGAGGATGATACTACAGCTCCAGTAATATAACATACACATCATCCACCGGCCCCGAAAGGACATACCAGTGGCCGATACATTGTCCCGAAAATCCATCGAGCACCAAGACAGCAGCCTTATGGAGAGCATGGAAGCACAGGTACATACACAGGTACTGGAGATCAAGGACGTAACAGCACAGGATGCACAGCTTACTGTGCTCAGAAGAGCCACACAGAACGGATGGCCAGACGAAAGGAGGAAATGCCCACCCAGCATCCAAGAATATAGGAACCACCGAGATGAGATCTCCGAGATGGAAGGAATACTTTTCAAAGGTAAGAAAATCATAGTTCCCCTGAGCCTCAGAGGAGACATAACCCCCTCGTGCACGCAGGACACATGGGCATGGAGAAAAGCAAACACAGAGCACGAGACCTCCTGTTCTGGCCCGGGATGGGCAAACAAATAGAAGCAACGGTAGAACAGTGCAGTATATGCCAGGAATGACATGATGCTAACCCCAAAGAACCACTGTGGTCCCATGACTTACCCGAGAGACCATGGCAAGTGGTAGGCACAGACCTCTTCACATGGAACACTCAAAACTTCATTGTCATTGTAGACTAATACAGTAGATTCTTTGAAATGGAGCAGCTCACAAATACCACCTCACTTGCAGTAATCGCCAAACTCAAGTCCGTGATCGCTCGTCACGGCATTGCAGAGACAGTCATCAGTGACAACGGACCATGCTACAGCTCTGAGGAGTTCCGCCGCTTCGCAAATGCATGGGACTTCACCCACACCACCACAAGTCCGCGTTACCCACAGAGCAACGGCCTTGCTGAAAAGACCATCCAAACAGCAAAGCGCATCCTGGACAAAGCAAAAGCTGGAAACACAGACCCCTACCTCGCTCTGCTGGAGTACAGGAAAACTCCAGTTGACAACCTTCAGTCACCGGCCCAGCTTCTGATGAGCCGACGACTGTGCTCCATACTCCCAGCGACCAGTAGGCATCTGCAGCCACAGGTAGCACCTCAAAGAGCTGTTCAAAACAGACATAAGGCACGACAACACCGCCAACAAGCATACTTCAACAGAGGCACCAAGCCACTGCCTCACCTACCTGCCGGGACACCCATTCGTTTCCATCAGGAAGATGGCTCCTGGAGACCTGCAACGGTAACACAAACGCAGAGATGCTCAATACACCAAAGACACACAGCATGCAGACACACACACCAATAACACACAGCCACCCCCCCTCCCCCCCAAACCTGCGGACCGTCCGCAACCAACAAAAGCCCAATTACACAACAAGGTTTGGCCACATCTCCAGGCCAAGACAAATCCTTGACTTATAATGTAAAGGGTGTAGGTGGATCGCTGCCCTAAAAAAAAAAATCTGAATTTTGTAAAGTTGTACTTAAGCTGTTGTTGTTTTTGTCTCTTTAAAAAAAGAGAGGGAAACGAGAAAGGTGTTTTCAAGTTTTAATATCTGTTACTTACCTTCTACCTCTGAAACACTGTGAAATCAGTTTAACTGCCAGTTCTGTTTTTCTTACACAACTAGTTCAATACCTTTATTTGTCCCTCAGTGGGGCAATTAGTTTTACAGCACAGGAGCACACAAACTTACAAACACAAATACACATAGTATAATAAAATAAAATAAATATAATGCACATTCTGATCAAATAAATGAATGTGTAAGCTACCTTACCCTCCTAGCATTTAGAAGAGAGACAGCAGATGGAACAAAATAGTCTTTAAATCTGTTTGTTTTAGCAAATGGGAGTCTGAGCAATGAACCTGATGGTAGAAACTGAAACTGTAGATATAAAGGATGAGAGCAGTCAGTCAAGATAGAGTTTGCTTTCTTAAACAGCTGTTTTTCGTAAAGATCCTGTAAAGTTTCTTGTGGAAGCCCTATAATTTTACTACTGACACTAACAACCTTGTTAGGTAGGTTCCTCTCTTTCACCCTCAGGGATTGAAACCAACAAACAAGGGAGAACGTAAAAATAGACTCAATAAAAGAAAGATAAAACAAAATCATCAAAGTAGAGTCAACCTGGAATTTAGATAGTTTTCTAAGACAAAAAAGATGCTGCTGGCTTTTCTTATGGATCGAGTCAGTATATTTCTTAAATGTCAGCTTGTTATCGAGGAAAGTGCCTAAGTACTTATAAGACTCTACCGATTCGACTGTCTGACCATCAATCACTATAGTGTCAGGGGAAGGCTGAGCACGTCTAAAATCAATGCACATGTCTTTTGTCTTTAAAACGTTTAAGGATAAAAAAAGATTCCTGACACCATTTCAAAAAGTAATCAATCACAGGACCATGCGAAGTTTCAGTGCTATTCAACAGGCTCACTATGACTGTGTCATCCGCAAACTTCAATATATGACGGTTTTCAAAACTACTACAACAGTCATTTGTGTACAATATGTACAGCAAAGGAGAAAGAACGCACCCTTGTGGTGAGCCAGTAGATGTTACAGATAGATCAGAAAATTTGCCATTTACTCTGACTCTTTGCGTGCTGCCTGTAATAAAGTCCAAGATCCAGCCAACAATACTACCTTCTAGACCAAAGTTATCCCTTAGTCTCTGGATTAGTAGATGAGGCTGAATAGTGTTGAAGGCAGATGAAAAATCAACAAACATCAATCTGACATGGTTGTTTGGACTGTCAAGGTGCTTACAGATGTAATTCAACAGAGTTATGGTGGCATCCTGAACACCTCTCTTGGTCCTGTACGTGAACTGCAGGGGATCCATCAGGTGTTCAGTAGTTTTCAGCAGTTCAGCTTTGATCAGTTTTTCCAGTGACTTCATCACTAATGAAGTCAGGGCTATAGGCCTAAAGTCATTTAATGATTTGGGATGTTTAGATTTACCAACAGGGACTATAGTAGACTGTTTCCACAGATTAGGCACCTTCTGTTGAGACAAGGATAAATTAAAAATATAATTAAAAATCGGGCCTAATTGTACAGCACAGTTGGAGAGTAATCGACTACTGATATTATCTGGACCAGCACTTGTTCTTATTTTACAGTGTTTAAAAGTTTTAACAACAGAATATTCATCAAAAAGAGGGGAAAAACATTGTTTTGATTTCAGTGCTGTATTTCTCAGTGTCATTATTTCATTATTGAAAAAATGCAAATCGAATCTGGAGTAAAATTTGTTTAGCTCTTGTGCCAGGACCAGATCAGAGGTGAACCCATCTAATGAGACCCTTTTCTTTACATTGTCAGTCAAACCGACCATAGACCTGATACTGTCCCATGCTGAACCCATATTATTGTTGCTAAGCATGTCTTCTAATTTTCTTTTATAAGATAATTTAGCTCTCCTAATTTCCCTTTTAATTTCCTTATGTACAGACAGGTCAGTAGAATCTCCCTGTTTAAAAGCCTGTTTCTTTTTATTTAGTAGCACTTTAAGTTTTCTACTTGCCCAAGATTTACTATTTGGGTAGGTTCTGACAGTCTTTACAGGAACAACAATGTCCTCACAGTAAGTTATCCATGAACTGACCACATCAGTGAGTTCGTGAATGTCTCTAGAGGATTCAGTGAACACCTCCCAGTCTGTGCTCTCCAGACAGCCCTGGAGGGTGAGGGTGGCCTCTTCCGACCACACTTTGATGTTTCTAGTTGTCACCTTCCCCCTCGGAAGACATGTCCGATAGGATGGAACCAAGTACACACAGTTATGGTAAGCTGAGCCGAGAGGGGGGAATGAAATTGATTTATATGCATTTTTGATGGACCCATAACACTTGTCCAAAATCCTGTTTTTCCTAGTGGGGCAGGAAACGTACTGATAAAAGCTCCTGAGAGATTGTCAATGAGCAATGATTAAAATCTCCTAAAACCAGGTTAGGAGCATCAGGAGATAATTACTGAAGTTTATGCACAGACTGAGAGATGAGCTCTGAGGCGTTTTCTTCATTCGCCTTTGGATGAACGTAAACGACAGTAACGAAAATCTGTGGGAATTCTCGTGGCAAATACATAGGGCGCATGGACAAAGAAAGCAGCTCCACGTCCTTGGTGGAAAGTCTCTCTCTCACTATAACATTTTTACACCAGCGTTCATTTATGTACGCGCATACTCCACCTCCGCATGATTTCCCGGTAGTCGTGGACGTTCTGTCGGTGCGAAACGGGATCCCAAACCCGTTTATAACTAAATCCCCGTCAGCGTCCCTTTCCCCGAGCCAGGTCTCTGAAAAGGCCAGAATACAGGCGTCTTTAAATGCGTGTTGATGGCGAACAAGAGCCTGGAGTTCGTCAGTTTTATTACGGAGAGAACGGGCGTTGGAAAGGATAATTGAAGGCAGGGGAATGCGAGACGGATGTTGCCGTCTTCTTCCTTGCCTCCTTGGCCTCCGTTCTGGAGTTCTGAAGTGATCGCCTTTCCCGAGACCGGCCAATTCCTCCAGATCAGGTATGATCAAGTCCACTGGTGGTCCGCTGATCACAGGTTTTTCAAATGTTAGCAGATAGTCTTTGGAGTATTGAATCGGCCAGAGTGATCCCAGGTGCCATACGGACGCCAAAAACAAGAATAAAGTCGGATCCATGTCGCTGAGTTTTGACGCGCTTTAACAAGCCAGAGTAGATGTTTGATGTCAAAGATGTAGATGTTTGATCAGTACAAAAAACAAACTAAAACAAACTACTTAACAGGCTTTTAAACAAAAAAACTCCAACTGCTGCCGGTCGCTGCGTACACATGCGCCCAAAATCTCTCACCAGTTCTAGTTCACCTTTAAGTTACTTGAATCAAATGGAAAATGAAAACATTATTTCTGACTTAAAAATTAATGACTTATTGGTGCACATGTCGTATGTCATTTAATTGCTACCTGGTACCTGTTTACATCACAGCAATGACGCTAACGACTACAGACTCTATTTGTCAGACCGTTTATATGTGCATTCAGCACAATTGTTATGTTCGCAGAATTAATGTTGTGTGTGCTTGGGTAATGCCATTTTTTTTCTTGAGAAGGGAGATGTAACATCCTGACTGTTACTGTATGTCCTAAAAGTGACACCGTAGCCCTCGGGCAAGTCTCGCATCCCGCGAGATTAGAGAGAGCAAGGGTAATAAAAGCACGTAGTGAAGAAAGCTCCGTGTCGGTTCCAGTTATTACATCCATAATATAGTTTAGCCAGTGAGCAAACATTACACAGATCACCATGTTTGACAAATTAAGGTTTTTTTTGTTTTTGTTTATTTTGCTCTGTTTAATAATTTGGAATGGATCAGTGTATAAACAGTCAGGTTAAGGCGACTGGTATAGTGGTCTGTTTGCGTCTCCGTGTGGTCTTGTTTGGGATTGCAGCTTGATTTGTAGTTATTTCTATACTGTGCATAGTTTGGATGTCAGAATCAGAATGCAAATCATTTTTATAGAACACTGTTGTCAAAGATGCCATTTGAAGCAAAACGCAGACATTTAAATGGACAGACTATGGATGAAGCCTGCTATGATTACACTGGTTTTAAAGCATGAATTTGATTTAAACAATCGGCCTATATAATATCCACATATGCAGTTCATAGGGGACATATTGTATTAGCCCTGCAGTTACAGCATGAAATGGACTACTATTTAAACCTATAACATTTATGCAACCTATTTTATCTCACAATTCTGACTTTTTTTTTCCTCACAAATACAAGTTTATATCTCCTGTTTTGCACTTTATAACTCAATTTAACTCAACGAATGCAATTGTGTCAATTCTGAGAGGGGTAAAAAGCCAAGTTTTGGATATAAATTCATGATTCTGAGTCGAGGGGAAAAGAGAGAATGAAGAGTTGATTTTTCTTATCAGAATTGTGAAATATAGTCTAGGAAAATTACCTTTTTAATAATTTTTTTCCATGGCTACCATATAGACCCCCAGACAGCAAGCAATTTCGGCCCAGATCTGGCCCACATTTGGCCCACATTAAGCCTTGCTGTCTGGGCCGCTACTTTAAAATGGTCATTTACTGCCACCAGATAGACTCCGCCCACAAAAAAACGCTATCACTGTTTGCAAACACCAAATTGGTCTATAATTTTTCTCTAAACAAATGTAAAAAACAACAACAAAAAAACTCTGTTTTTGCTGTTGCACTCTACATATCAATTGTGATTCATGAAAATAAATTAACATTTTTCTTTATTATTTTGGGGGAAAAAGCTTGCAGAAAATATTTTTGTGTGAATTATCCTATACTTTACCTTGGTAGACAATTATCTTTATTTAAAATGTTTCAAGTCGTATGACTTTTCATTTTGTTATAATGGGAAAAAATCATATATACACATCACATAAAAAAACATGTATGTATATATAAAAATACCATTACAGCTGCGCGGGCGGAGTGGACAGGGAAGCGGCCAGGGTGCCGGTAGCGGCCAGGGAAGCATCCAGGGAAGCGTCCAGGGCGCCGGGAGCAGACAGGGAAGCGGCCAGGCCGCCGGGAGCGGACAGGGAAGCGGCCAGGGAAGCGGTTACGGCCAGGGCAAGGAGTTGGCCAGGGAAGCGCTACGGCCAGGGTAGCAGTAGCGGACAGGGAAGCGGCCAGGGAAGCGGCTACGGCCAGGGTAGCGGTAGGGGACAGGGAAGCGGCCAGGGAAGCGGCTACGGCCAGGGCGCCGGTAGCGGACAGGGAAGCGGCTACGGCCAGGGCGCCGGTAGCGGACAGGGAAGCGGCCACGGCCAGGGTCAAGGAGTTGGCCAGGGAAGCGGCTACGGCCAGGGTCAAGGAGTTGGCCAGGGAAGCGGCTACGGCCAGGGTCAAGGAGTTTGCCAGGGAAGCGGCTACGGCAAGGGTCAAGGAGTTGGTCAGGGAAGGGGCTACGGTCAGGGAACTGGTAGTGGCCAAGGCGTGGGTCAGGGAAGCGGTTATGGCCAGGGTCAAGGAGTTGGCTGGGGTAGCGGTCAGTGATATGGTCATGAACAGTGATGTGGTCATGAGTGATGAACTGGTCTTTGACACTTTCATAGGAATTTTGCATAACACCTACTGGATCTCTTCAATTCAGTTCTTTATTCTCGAGGACCCCCCCCCCCCCCTTTTGCTACAACAGTTCAGAAAGACTCTGTCTCTCTGCCTCCTTCAATTAAATAAAAAGAAAATTGCTTGACAAAATATTCCACATTATGTCATGGGGACTCAAATGGCACCAGCTGGTTTCTGCACCTTCTGCAAAACAAGCCTATGAATGCCTGAGGTTAGGATCTCATTAATTCTGCCAAAATAAAACTTCCAGTGATGGAGAAGAGCATGCTTTTGTGCATTTGCATTATAAATCAGTGTCATGAGCCTTTTGCACATGCTTAAAGCAAACCAGTAAAGTTCAGATGGATGATGATTGTAATGGGCCAGGCAGCAATGTAATGACATCATATAACTCAAATTATCTGCATAGCATGTGTGAAAGACTCCAATGCAAATATGAAGTAGTAATTTTATGACGAATGAATCTTTTAAGTGAGTATAATCAGCTGTGTCATATGGTATTCAAGACTACACAACATTATTATATTCTCTTTAGCTTTACATGATTATTATTGAAAATTATCTGATGAATGAGTGACCGTTTTTGATAAATTTAAAGGGAGCGCTCTTTCCATGCTGTATACCAGTGGTTCCCAATTCTGGTCCCGGAGAACCTCCAACACTGCACATCTGCACCTCCAACGGTGCAGAGTTTGGCTCCAACCCTGATCAAAGTCACCTGCCTGTGATTTTCTAATGATACCAAAAACACTGATTAGCATGCTCAGGTGTGTTTGACTAGGGTTGGAGCCAAACTCTGCACCGCATTGGCCCTCCAGGGCAAGATTTGAATAGCCCTGCTCCAAGACCTCAGATGTGTGCATCAGAGAGGGCTTTCACACTGGCAGTTTAGTGCGGAACAGGGCACGGTTCGAATGAAAAATCGCTTATGTGAACGCTGTCATCGGACCCTGGTGCACACTGGAGTACCGAACCCGAGACTACCTGAAGAAGATGGTCTGAGTTTGGTTGCTCCTGAACTGTGGCACGGTTTGTGTGAATGTGCAAGCAACATGGATTCGGGTGCACACTTGTTCAGGAAGTAAAGTATCTTGCGCATGCGTAACACTGTCGATATGATTGTTTCCTCAACATACGAGAGAGCCGAGGTTGATTCCACACACTCCTAAATGTCAAAATTAAATAAATTAAAATAAATAATTAAAATAATAATTATTATTTATTATTTCTAAGCAGGGCAGCTCAGCCCTGCTTAGCTTCAGTGGGAAACCGGTCTTGGGCTCCAGGGTGATATGGCTGCCGGTATATGTATTATTAAAATGTATTATTATGCTGTGCATAATAGCACCAAAATAGCAAAAAAAATTATGCAACTATGCTCAGTCGTGTTGTGTTCTTCATGCGTTTTCCATGTGCGTTTGCGATGACGTAAGGTGACTGCAAACGCACCTGGGTTTGATACAACTATTGAGTGTGAAAGCAGACCACGCTGCGGGCGGCGCCAGGAACAATCGCATTTGGACCTCAGCAAACGAGTCCAGTGTAAAAGCCTTCAGATAAGGTTACTTTTTTTACGCGGTTCGGCCTTTCGTCCACACGAAAACGCAGTTTCAGGGCACCGAAACCGAACATTTTTGAAAACTATGGCCAGGGTGAGCATTTTCAGAAACGCCGGTTGCAGTGTTGTCGTGTGGACAGTATAACCGGGGTTTTTGCCTTGCGACGTCAGAGTGTGCGCCGTTATCCGCTGTGTTTGACGTCAGATTGTGCACTGCTGACTGCTTCTGATTGGCCAAGGTGACTTTACAATTTGGGTTATATCGCCGCCTGCTGGTGTGGCATGCTCTTGACAGCGCTTGATAGCATGTTTTGTAAGGATGGCTGGAGCGAAACAGTCGTTCCGAAGCTTTGCGAGATCCCGAAGCACAGATGTGTCGAAACACTGATCCGAAGCGTGATTTGAAACACCCATGTCACGTGACTATGACCAAACGAAGCCTCGAAGTGTTTCACTAATTGTTTCATCAGGTGTGGTCCGCGGAATCAGCGTTTGATTGGAACGGTCGGGAACAGACCACACAATCGCACATCTGTATAAAAGTGTATAAATAAACGCATTTTGACCTCGTGGGTTTTTGTGAGAGGAGTTTGACTTTGAGATAGCGGATTTTTGGTGATATAGTGACATAGTGCGATTTGATTAGTTATAGGCAATTTAGACTTACATTTAAATTTACACAACACATTGACTGAGAGGCTAGAGACAGACAGAGTATACATATAGTGACACATTAATAGATACATAGATATAAATATATATAGACAGCTAGATTAATAGATAGATACATATATAGATAGATTACAGATACATATATAAATACATATATTATAGATAGATACATATATAGATAGATTATAGATACATATATAAATACATATATTATAGATAGATACATATATAGATACATAGATTATAGATACATATCTAGATACATAGATCGATTCGTATATAGATAGATAGATTTGGATAGATAGATAAAATTGAAGCTCCCCAGAAGAGATGCCGTACATCTGTGGTGTGGGAGCATTTCCATTTAGAAACCCCAAATAAAGTGAGATGTGTGTATTGTGATCGGCAGCTAGCCTACTGCAACAATACATCATCCATTTGAGGAGCACTCATCCTGCCATTTTGCAGGGTGCAGAGGATGGCATTGCCCCTGTACCTAGGCCTGCTACTGACACTGCTGGGCCATCTAAGCAAGTGTTGTTGCTTTGGGATATAATTATAATTGAAATATAATTACAACCTTTTGGGACACTGTTTATAAAGTTTATAAGTTATATAATGCACTGATTATAAACACTGGAAGGTTTCCAAATAATGAACCAGTAGGCTATACTTTTAATAGATGTGCACTAATTGAAGCTGTATTTTTCCAATGTATTTGTCTGAAAGTATGTTTTGTCTTCTCTTTTAAAAGTCAGACAGAGGGAATTGGATGTGGCTCTTATAAACATGGTGGTGAAGGATCTGCAGCCCTTCACCATCGTGGACGATGAGGGATTCAGGGCATTTGTGAACAAGCTTGATCCAAGCTATGTCCTCCCATCCCGAAAGGTGCTTAAAATAATGGTCAGCGAAAAGTACAACAAAGCCAAGGAGAAGACAATGGAGGACCTACAAAAGGCCGAATTTGTTAGCCTTACAGCTGACATGTGGTCCTCCATTAATATGGATGGATATCTTGGTGTGACTTGCCATTACATAACACCAGAGGCAAAAATGGCAACTGTTGTACTGGGTGTAAGGAGGTTTTACCAAACCCACACAGCCCAGCATCTCATGGAGGCTAAAGCCTTGCTAATGGCTGAGTGGGGAATAACCTCCAAAGTTCAGTGCATGGTGACTGACAATGCATCTAACATGATCCTAAGTGCCCAGCTACTCCACCTTCGCCATGTCCCATGTTTTGCTCATACTTTAAATTTGATTGTGAAAAAGGCACTAGATCAAACCCCAGTCATCAATGAAATACGCCAGAAAGATAGTGGGGTTGTTCAGATCCAGCTGCAAAGCAAAGGACAAGCTTGTGGAGATGCAGAGCTTGATGGGAAGACCAACTCTGAAACTGATACAGGAGGTTGACACGAGATGGAACAGCACATTTGACATGCTACAGCGCTTGTATGACCAACGTGAACCAGTGGCTGCTGCACTTTCCAACTTAAACAATGATCAGAATCAGAATCAAAATGAGCTTTATTGCCAGGTATGTTCACACATACGAGGAATTTGTTTTCGTGACAGAGCTCCGCAGTGCAACATAACAGCGACAGAACAAAAAACACAATAAGGAATAGAAAATACAAATAGGTGGGTAAGGATTGACAATATACAAATTGACAATGTATGGCAGGTATATTAAAATGAGCATTTATGTATATACATGTATATTATGTGGAAAAATTTTAACTGTACGCTAAGTATGTGTGTTTGGATAAATAAGTGTATGTGTATATAAATATAAATATAAATATAAGTAGTATAGTGTGTTCCATGTATGTACATGTATATTATGTGCAAAAGATTTACGTGTACGCTAAGTGTGTGTGTTGGATAAAAAGTGTCGTGTATATAAATATAAATAGTGTAGTGTGTCCCACAGTTATTATCAGCTGTTCATAAGATGGATTGCCTGAGGGAAGAAACTGTTCCTGTGTCTGGTCGTTCTGGTGCTCAGTGCTCTGTAGCGTCGACCAGATGGTAACAGTTCAAAGAGGGAGTGATTGAAAGAGGGAGGGTCCAGAGTGATTTTAACAGCCCTTTTGCTCACTCTGGATAAGTACAGTTCTTGAATAGATGGGAGGGTTGTACCGATGATTCGCTCAGCAGTCCGGACTACCCTCTGTAGTCTTCTGAGGTCAGATTTAGAAGCTGAGCTGAACCAGACAGTTACTGAAGTGCAGAGGATGGATTCGATGATGGTGGAGTAGAACTGTTTCAGCAGATCCTGTGGCAGGTTAAACTTCCTCAGCTGGCGAAGGAAGTACAACCTCTGCTGGGCCTTTTTCACAATGGAGTCAATGTGAATGTCCCACTTCAGGTCCTGAGAGATAGTGGTGCCCAGGAACCTGAATGACTCCACTGCAGTCACAGTGCTGTTCATGATGGTGAGTGGGGGGAGTGCAGGGGGGTTTCTCCTGAAGTCCACGATCATCTCCACTGTTTTGAGCGTGTTAAGCTCCAGGTTGTTGAGACTGCACCAGACAGCCAGCTCTTTAACCTCCTGTCTGTAAGCAGACTCGTCACCGTCCTGAATGAGGCCGATGAGTGTGGTGTCATCTGCAAACTTCAGGTTGACAGAGGGGTCCTTAGATGTGCAGTCATTAGTGTACAGGGAGAAGAGCAGTGGGGAGAGAACACAGCCCTGGGGAGCTCCGGTGCTGATTGTACGGGTGCTGGATGTGTATTTTCCCAGTCTCACTAGCTGCTGCCTGTCTGTCAGGAAGCTGTTGATCCACTGACAGACGGAGGTGGGCACGGAGAGCTGAGTTAGTTTGGGCAGGAGGAGGTTTGGCATGATCGTATTAAAAGCCGAGCTGAAGTCCACAAACAGGATCCTCACATAGGTTCCCGGTCTGTCTAGGTGTTGCAGAACATAATGCAGTCCGATGTTTACTGCATCGTCCACAGACCTGTTTGCTCTGTAGGCAAACTGAGGAGGATCTAGCATGGGTCCAGTGATGTCCTTCAGGTGGGCCAGCACCAGTTTTTCAAATGACTTCATGACTACAGACGTTAGAGCCACAGGCCTGTAGTCATTTAGTCCTGTAATTTTGGGTTTCTTGGGGATGGGGATGATGGTGGAGCATTTGAAGCATGAAGGGACTTCGCACAGCTCCAGTGATCTGTTGAAGATCTGTGTGAAGATGGGGGCCAGCTGGTCAGCACAGGATTTCAGACAGGCTGGTGTAACACAATCTGGGCCTGGTGCTTTTTTCCTTTTCTGCTTCCTGAAGACCTGGCGCACAGCATCTTCGCTGATCTGTATTGCAGGTGTGGGGGAGAGGGGGGATGCAGGAGGTGTGAATGGTGAGAGCGCTTGATTGGAGAGGTGTTCAGGGTGGGTTGCAGGAGTTGTGAGTGGTGTGAACAGTTGTTTGGAGAGGCATTCAGGGTTGGTTGCAGGAGTTGTGAATGGTGTGAATGGTTGTGTGGGGAGGTGTTCAGGGCAGGTGATGGGTGTTCTTTCAAACCTGCAGTAAAACTCGTTCAGATCGTCTGCCAGTCGTTGATTTTCCACAGTGCTGGGGGGTGGTGTCTTGTAATTGGTGATCTTCTTTAGACTTTTCCACACTGATGCGGAGTCGTTCGAAGTGAACTGAGTCCTTATTTTTTCAGAATAATTCCTCTTTGCCACTTTGATCTCCTTTTCCAGTGTGTATTTAGCCTGTTTATTCAAGACATTGTCCCCCTTCCTGTAAGCATCTTCTTTGGCCTGACGGAGCTGTCTGAGTTTTGCAGTGAACCACGGTTTGTCATTGTTGTAATTTAGTTGAGTCTTGGTAGGAATACACATATCCTCACAGAAACTGATATATGATGTTACGGTCTCTGTGAGTTCGTCCAGATCGGTGGAAGCAGCTTCAAAAACACTCCAATCAGTGAGGTCAAAACAAGATTGTAAATCCTGCTCTGCTTCATTAGTCCATCTTTTTACAGTCCTTAATACAGGTTTAGCTGATTTTAGTTTCTGCCTGTAGGTCGGTATATGATGAACCAGAAGGTGATCAGAACGTCCCAAAGCTGCTCGTGGAACAGAGTGAAATGCATCCTTTATTGTTGTGTAACAGTGATCCAATATATTACTGTCTCTTGTGGGACAAGTAACATGCTGTCTGTATTTTGGCAGTTCACGGGAGAGATTGGCTTTATTAAAGTCCCCAAGAATGATTAAAACAGAGTCTGGGTGTTGTTGTTCTGTCTCTGTGATCTGCTCAGCGAGTTTCTGTAAAGCTGAGCTCACGTGCACTTGAGGAGGGATGTAAACACTATCCAGAATGAACGAATGAAACTCCCGCGGCGAATAGAACGGCTTGCAGTTAATGAAGAGCGTTTCGAGATTTGAGCAGCACGTCTTCTTTAACACAGTTACATCTGTACACCACCGTTCATTGATGTAAAAGCATGTCCCGCCGCCGCGTGATTTCCCCGTTGATTCTGCGTCGCGATCCGCTCTAAACAGCTGAAAGCCCGGCAGATGGAGCGCGCTGTCCGGTATGGTGTCATTCAGCCAAGTTTCCGTGAAACACAGAGCAGCAGAGTGAGAGAAATCTTTATTTGTCCGAGAGAGCAGAAGCAGTTCGTCCGTTTTGTTGGGTAGAGAGCGGAGATTTGCCAGATGGATGCTAGGCAACGGCGTTCGAAATCTGCGTTTTCTGAGTCTCACGAGCGCTCCCGCTCGCTTTCCCCGTCTGCGCGTCCTCTTGAAGCGTGTGATCAGCGCAGCCGCTCCGCCGACAAGAATGTCCAGCAAAACATCAGAATAGTCGAAAACCGGTGAAATATCGGGAGATGTGTGTTGCCGAATATCCAGCAATTCGTCCCTGGTGAAACTGATTGCAGGAATATAACTAAAGACAGGACAAACTAACAAAAACACAAAAACAACTGCAGAGCACGTCACGGAGGCAGCCATCCTGTATCGGCGCCACTCGTCTAGCTACTGCTCCCCTGACAAGTATTGATTATGACATTATTGAACAATCATTGTCAATACTGCAACCATTCAAACTCGCAACAACAGAGATGTCAGAGGAAAAGAGAGTGTCTGCTTCAAAGCTTATACCACTGTACAGGATGTTGCAGCACAAGCTTAAACAGAAAAAAGGAAATGCAACGCAGGAATCAACTGTTCAATTAGGTAGGCCACAATGACCATACTACCCATGTGATTGGCCATAACTGTCATATTATTGTCATTATTATAAATATGTGTTTCTCCTGTTTTGGCTCATAGGCTCACATCTGCAAGAAGGTCTGCACTCCAGATGTGGAGGTTATGAGAGTTTTAGAGCCTTGGCACTGGCTACACTGCTGGACCCAAGGTTCAAAAATGTGGCATTTGGAAATGCTGCCAAAGCCCAGGAAGCTGAAAAGCATATCACACTGGAGTGTGCTTCACTGATGTGTTCAAACACAAATCCTGGTGAGCAGTTTCAGTCTGTGTTATGTTATGTAATCTGAATCATGTAATATAATATATCCTTCATATATGCCGTCAGTTTAGGATTTGTTACTAATTGCTGTTTTCATTTTTATTCAGACCCAGAAATGTCAACATCACACCCATCATCATCATCATCACCATCACCATCAACATCAACACCAGTAGAAACACAGGACAGTTTATGGGAACTTTTTGATACTCGCATCCATCAAACCAAGATGATACACAATGCTACAGCTGATGCCACAGTGGAAGTGAAAAAATACATCAACGATGCGTATTTGCCCAGAACTCATGATCCACTAACTTACTGGAAAGAGAGAGCAGTAATCTTTCCTCATTTGTATGTCCTTGCAAAAAAATATCTTTGTATGCCAGCAACAAGTGTCCCTTGTGAGAGGATTTTTTCAAAGGCTGGAGAAATTATCTGTAAAAAAAGAAGTAGGCTAAGTCCTTCCACAGCAGATAAATTAATATTTTTGAATAAAAATCTCTAAAAAAGTGAGACATTGTGGCTTGATTTCTTTTATTAATATTAATTTTTCATGACCAAAATAACATTATGCACAGTGAGGAGCCTATAGGTTACAAGCTTCACATATTAGAACATTATAATAATAAAAAAACAACACATTTTTTTAATGGCTCGTCAAGGTTGTTTCAGATCAACACCTGCAAGTGACCACTAGGTTTCACCGTTGAGACGGGTGTCGGATTGATTCGAAGCCTCGAAACAATATGGCACATTTGGTTCAACTGTTTCATTGGTTCACGAGGCCTCGATTTTGCCATCACTAATGTTTTGGCGTTTTCATGTGGACGGGATTTTTTTTTTAAACGCAGGAGGAAAAACTCCGGTTATAAAAATACCCATGTCCGTGTGGACTAGGCCTATGAGAGACACCAATAACGTGAATGGTTTGAATGCAGCATTCATCTCATACAACCCCAATCAAACACACCTGAACAAGCTAATCAAGGCCTTCCATTCAGATTACTAGAAAGCTACTGCCAGGTGAGTTTGATCAGGGTTGGAGTTGACCTAATCTCCTTGGATCTTTAAAACCCCATTTACAGAGGATGCTGTTACAACAACACACTTATTTGTTTTAGTTTTATGTGCTTCACTGTTTGCTCTTTCTGGCACACCAATTCATTTTCCAGCAGAGACCATTGTGAGATCGTAGGCTGGGAGGATGACAGCTCAAGTGTATTGCCTGTTTGGTTCTGTTTTATTGTGTCTGTTTGGAAGCTTGAACATAACCGATGCTACTCTAGGTGAGATGATCTGTTGACTTCATTACACAGCCTGAAGAAACAAAAAAATAAGTGACTCGGTCTTTGAATGTAGGAATAGGTAGATTTTTAAAATGCTTGATTTTTGAAGCAGATAAATATGTAATATTTGTATTAAGATTTGAGCCATATTGCCAAGCTGGTGAAGCTGACGGACTTGCTGTCCCATCAAAGATGTTCTTCTGATCGTCGTGTTTCCAGTGAGCCTGGTTCAAGTGAGTTTCAGTTTAAAATGGATGCTGGGGGTCCTCCAAAAAAATCAAATGTTTTTTTTTTTTTTGGTCCATCGATTTTAATGAGGGGAAAAAATTAAAATTTTGCCTTCTGTTACTCTCGTCAAGTAGGTTTGAATTCCTCCTTTTAGGGTAGTTTAAAACACCGGATGGCTTTACAAAATACACTGGACTAATTCTTGGAATAAAATTCTTTGTCATAAGTCTTTTGCTGTATATTTGACATGGCATACAGTCCATGCACATAAACTAAAGCTGACTCTCTTTGTCCATGCAGTGAAACCAGGTCAATGTCCTGACCCAAAGAACATTCCACTGTCTGCTAAAAACTGTGTCCATGATGGCCAGTGTCCTGCCACACAGAAATGTTGCCCAACCACCAGTGGCCATGGATGCAGTGAACCAAGCGGCCAGGGAAGCTGTCAGAGCGCGGGCCAGGGCGCCGGCCAGGGAAGCGGACAGGGCGCCGGACAGGGTGCTGGTCAGGGAAGCGGCCTGGGAAGTGGCCAGGGCCAGGGAAGCGGCCAGGGCGCCGGTCAGGGAAGCGGCCAGGGCGCCGGTCAGGGAAGCGGCCAGGGCGCCGGTCAGGGTCGAGGAAGCGGCCAGGGCGCCGGTCAGGGTCGAGGAAGCGGACAGGGCGCCGGAAGCGGACAGGGCGCCGGACAGGGTCGAGGAAGCGGACAGGGCGCCGGACAGGGTCGAGGAAGCGGACAGGGCGCCGGACAGGGTCGAGGAAGCGGACAGGGCGCCGGACAGGGTCGAGGAAGCGGACAGGGCGCCGGACAGGGTCAGGGCGCCGGACAGGGCGCCGGACAGGGTCAGGGCGCCGGACAGGGCGCCGGTCAGGGAAGCGGACAGGGCGCCGGACAGGGTCAGGGAAGCGGACAGGGCGCCGGACAGGGTCAGGGAAGCGGACAGGGCGCCGGACAGGGCGCCGGAAGCGGACAGGGCGCCGGACAGGGTCAGGGAAGCGGACAGGGCGCCGGACAGGGCGCCGGAAGCGGACAGGGCGCCGGACAGGGCGCCGGAAGCGGACAGGGCGCCGGACAGGGCGCCGGAAGCGGACAGGGCGCCGGACAGGGCGCCGGAAGCGGACAGGGCGCCGGACAGGGTCAGGGAAGCGGACAGGGCGCCGGACAGGGTCAGGGAAGCGGACAGGGCACCGGTCAGGGAAGCGGACATGGCGCAGGTCAGGGAAGCGGACAGGGCGCCGGTCAGGGAAGCGGACATGGCGCCGGTCAGGGAAGCGGACAGGGCGCCGGTCAGGGAAGCGGACAGGGCGCCGGTCAGGGAAGCGGACAGGGCGCCGGTCAGGGAAGCGGACAGGGCGCCGGTCAGGGCGCCGGACAGGGCGCCGGTCAGGGCGCCGGACAGGGCGCCGGTCAGGGAAGCGGACAGGGCGCCGGTCAGGGTCGAGGAAGCGGACAGGGCGCCGGAAGCGGACAGGGCGCCGGACAGGGCGCCGGAAGCGGACAGGGCGCCGGACAGGGCGCCGGAAGCGGACAGGGCGCCGGACAGGGAAGCGGACAGGGCGCCGGACAGGGAAGCGGACAGGGCGCCGGACAGGGAAGCGGACAGGGCGCCGGACAGGGAAGCGGACAGGGCGCCGGACAGGGTCAGGGAAGCGGACAGGGCGCCGGTCAGGGTCGAGGAAGCGGACAGGGCGCCGGAAGCGGACAGGGCGCCGGACAGGGTCAGGGAAGCGGACAGGGCGCCGGACAGGGTCAGGGAAGCGGACAGGGCGCCGGACAGGGTCAGGGAAGCGGACAGGGCGCCGGACAGGGTCAGGGCGCCGGACAGGGTCAGGGAAGCGGACAGGGCGCCGGACAGGGTCAGGGAAGCGGACAGGGCGCCGGACAGGGTCAGGGAAGCGGACAGGGCGCCGGTCAGGGTCAGGGAAGCGGACAGGGCGCCGGTCAGGGTCAGGGAAGCGGACAGGGCGCCGGTCAGGGTCAGGGAAGCGGACAGGGCGCCGGACAGGGCCAGGGAAGCGGACAGGGCGCCGGACAGGGCCAGGGAAGCGGACAGGGCGCCGGACAGGGCCAGGGAAGCGGACAGGGCGCCGGACAGGGCCAGGGAAGCGGACAGGGCGCCGGACAGGGCCAGGGAAGCGGACAGGGTGCCGGCAAGGGACAGGGCGCCGGCCAGGGAAGCGGACAGGGCGCCGGCCAGGGAAGCGGACAGGGCGCCGGCCAGGGAAGCGGACAGGGCCAGGGCGCCGGCCAGGGAAGCGGACAGGGCCAGGGTGCCGGCCAGGGAAGCGGACAGGGTAGTGGTCAGGGAAGCGGTCAGGGCGTGGGTCAGGGAACTGGTTTTGGTCAGGGAAGCGGCTATGGCCAGGGAACTGGTAGTGGACAGGGAGTTGGTCAGGGAAGCGGCTATGGCCAGGGAACTGGTAGTGGACAGGGAGTTGGTCAGGGTAGCGGCTACGGTCAGGGAAGCGGTAGTGGACAGGGAGTTGGTCAGGGTAGCGGCTACGGTCAGGGAAGCGGCTATGGCCAGGGAACTGGTAGTGGACAGGGAGTTGGTCAGGGAAACGGCTACGGTCAGGGAAGCGGCTATGGCCAGGGATCTGGTAGTGGACAGGGAGTTGGTCAGGGAAGCGGCTATGGCCAGGGAACTGGTAGTGGACAGGGAGGTGGACAGGGAGTTGGTCAGGGAAGCGGCTATGGCCAGGGAACTGGTAGTGGACAGGGAGTTGGTCAGGGAAGCGGCTACGGTCAGGGAAGCAGCTATGGCCAGGGAACTGGTAGTGGACAGGGAGTTGGTCAGGGAAGCGGCTACGGTCAGGGAAGCGGCTATGGCCAGGGGACTGGTAGTGGCCAGGGAGTTGGTCAGGGAAGTGGCTACGGTCAGGGAAGCGGCTATGGCCAGGGGACTGGTAGTGGCCAGGGAGTTGGTCAGGGAAGCGGCTACGGCCAGGGATCTGGTAGTGGACAGGGAGTTGGTCAGGGAAGCGGCTATGGCCAGGGAACTGGTAGTGGACAGGGAGTTGGTCAGGGAAGTGGCTACGGTCAGGGAAGCGGCTATGGCCAGGGGACTGGTAGTGGCCAGGGATTTGGTCAGGGAAGCGGCTACGGTCAGGGAAGCGGCTATGGCCAGGGGACTGGTAGTGGCCAGGGAGTTGGTCAGGGAAGCGGCTATGGTCAGGGAAGCGGCTACGGCCAGGGATCTGGTAGTGGACAGGGAGTTGGTCAGGGAAGCGGCTATGGCCAGGGAACTGGTAGTGGACAGGGAGTTGGTCAGGGAAGCGGCTACGGTCAGGGAAGCGGCTATGGCCAGGGGACTGGTAGTGGCCAGGGAGTTGGTCAGGGAAGCGGCTATGGTCAGGGAAGCGGCTACGGCCAGGGATCTGGTAGTGGACAGGGAGTTGGTCAGGGAAGCGGCTATGGCCAGGGAACTGGTAGTGGACAGGGAGTTGGTCAGGGAAGCGGCTATGGTCAGGGAAGCGGCTATGGCCAGGGATCTGGTAGTGGACAGGGAGTTGGTCAGGGAAGCGGCTATGGCCGGGGAACTGGTAGTGGACAGGGAGTTGGTCAGGGAAGCGGCTATGGCCAGGGAACTGGTAGTGGCCAGGGAGTTGGTCAGGGAAGTGGCTACGGCCAGGGATCTGGTAGTGGCCAGGGAAGTGGTCCGTGATGTGGTCAGGGAAATTGTGGTCTTTGAAACTTTTCTTGGCATTTTGCATAACGCCTACTGGAGATCTTTTCAATTCAGTGCGGTGTTCATAAGAATTATTCCCTTTTTGCTACAACATTTCAGAAAGACTGTATCTCTGCCCCCTTCCCTTAAATAAAAAGAAAATTGCTTGATTGTAAGTTGTGTTGTTTGAATTTCTCACATAACCCAGTTCTGGCATCAGTGCTTTGTGTAAGTTCCTCTCCATGAGACCTGGACATTTGCAGTATTAGACAATTATTTTTTTTTTTTTTTAAACTAAATATACCACATGTCATGGGGACTCAAATGGCACCAGCTCTTTTCCGCACCTTCTGTAAACTTTTTTTATTTATTTTTTTGTCTTCTCAAAACATCTCATTAATTCTGAAATAAAACTCCCAGTGATAGAGAAGAGCATGCTTTTGTGCATCTGCATTATAAATCAGTGTCATGAGCCTTTAGCACGGTCTGAATAAAGCAAACCAGTAAAGTTCAGATGGATGATGGTTGTAATGGGGGTATAATCGATTACAGTGACCTTCAGCAGGGTTCGAAATGACTTGGGACTCTTGGGGGGTCCCCTAAAATTTTATTAATTAGCAAACAAATGTATGATCAAAAAAGAGAGAGGTAATCGAAGCCCTCACCCCGCTGCAAATATCTAGATGCTTACATCGCCGACCCACCCATATAGACACAGAGTAAAATGAAATTCTGAAAAACTATCTATCACTCCTTGCTTCACTACTCCTTCCAATACTTCCCGAAAACAATTTCACCTGATGATTTGGGTAGCTCTTTTTGTAAAGTTCGAGGATGATTGGTGTAATTTTGTAGGGCCGGCCTAGTGCTTCTGCATAGAAAATAATAAAGTACAAGCATATATAAATGCAATAGAACAAAAATACATTTGAAATAAAGCAGTGCTTTTGGTTTTTCAGGTAAATTAACTGTATTTAGTTACAGAAATCGAATAAATTAAATGTAAAATAACACTGCATTCAATGTATACATTGAATATGATTCATATAATACAGTTCATCTTTAGCTACAAAAGTGTATTTTCTCTTTCTCTTTTGTTGTTTGATTGACTTTGGTGACACAAACAGCTGCAGGTATATTGGGTTGCTGTCCCTTTAAGATAAATGCATTTATCTAATACCGGTAATGACACGCATCCGTTTTCTTTCTCCAACTGCGTTTATGGGGAAACTCGTTGAGACGGGCACTTTGACTTCTTTTTTTTGGACACATCGTTCATTTTTTTTTCGTTCAAACACCGATAAGAAAGACAAGGGAATTCGGTGTTCTGTTCACGAACTTCTGTCTGCGACTTTGTGGCTCTGTGCGCCGACAGACCAGTCTACATTTGGATGTTTAACATAAATATATAGCCTACAGATACAGCAAAGACAACGTTGGCAGTATTGACGGCAAAATAGGCTACAGCATATTTCGTTCTGTATTGACAGGAAGTTTTTTAAAGCAGAATTTGATGAGAATTTGATGCAGTTGCAGATACCATAGAGAAAAAGAACCACTAGGCGGGAGGCGCCGAAAAGTGCGCTGTTTTTGCATCCCTGATATCTGCAATTTCCCCCAACAGCCATGCTATCTCATAAGCACAATTTACCCTTGAAAAAAGTTGGTGATCTTTCCTTTTCCTCTTTTTCTCTCCATGTGCAGGATGCTAAATTAAGAAAAATAATATTAGCTTCCCAGATTGCTTACCAAGCTCTCATGTGCAGTCATGCTCGCAGATCATTTGGCTTTATACACATAAGTTACAGCTAGCAAGAAAAGTTGACAAACGTACTCTTCTACCGATCGCTCTGCGAGACAGACTGAAAAAAGACCTCGACAAGATGGAAGAGAGCAACATAATTTGCAAAGTGACAGAGCCCACACAATGGGTTAATGCCCTTGTTGTTGTGGAAAAACCCCAGACTGGCAAGCTGAGGATCTGCCTGGACCCCAGAGACCTCAACAAGGCGATAAAAAGGCCACACTACCCCTTACCGACTTTAGAGGATGTCACCACAAAGCTCGCTGCAGCGAAGTACTTCAGCGTCCTCGACGCCAGATCAGGCTATTGGGCCATAAAGCTGAGTACAACGTCATCCCTCCTAACAACATTTAACACCCCATTCGGCAGATACAGGTTCCTGAGGCTGCAACCCGGAATCAATTCAGCTCAAGACGAATTCCAAAGGCGCGTCGAAGAGACATATGAGGGCCTCACAGGTGTAGCTGCCATCGTCGACGACATACTCGTTTTCGGCAAGACAAAGCTTGAACACGACAACAACCTCAGGGACATGCTGAAATGGACAAGAGAAAGAGGGGTAACGCTAAGTCCTGATAAATGCCAAATATGTGTATCAGAGGTCAGCTACTTTGGCCACACGCTCTCGCGAGAAGGTGTCAAGCCAGACGAAAAACCCATTGCCTATGCTTCCAAGTCACTCAACAGCACCGAAGTGAATTATGCTCAGATAGAGAAGGAACTTTATGCAGTTTTATTCGGCTGTAAGCCTTTTCACGAATACATGTAGGGCCGGAGAGTGATTGTAGAATCCGACCACAAACCTCTGGAAGCTATCCTACGAAAACCGCTGGCTGCAGCACCACCGCGGCTACAGAGGATGATACTACAGCTCCAGTAATATAACATACACATCATCCACCGGCCCGGAAAGGACATACCAGTGGCCGATACATTGTCCCGAAAATCCATCGAGCACCAAGACAGCAGCCTTATGGAGAGCATGGAAGCACAGGTACATACACAGGTACTGGAGATCAAGGACGTAACAGCACAGGATGCACAGCTTACTGTGCTCAGAAGAGCCACACAGAACGGATGGCCAGACGAAAGGAGGAAATGCCCACCCAGCATCCAAGAATATAGGAACCACCGAGATGAGATCTCCGAGATGGAAGGAATACTTTTCAAAGGTAAGAAAATCATAGTTCCCCTGAGCCTCAGAGGAGACATAACCCCCTTGTGCACGCAGGACACATGGGCATGGAGAAAAGCAAACACAGAGCACGAGACCTCCTGTTCTGGCCCGGGATGGGCAAACAAATAGAAGCAACGGTAGAACAGTGCAGTATATGCCAGGAATGACATGATGCTAACCCCAAAGAACCACTGTGGTCCCATGACTTACCCGAGAGACCATGGCAAGTGGTAGGCACAGACCTCTTCACATGGAACACTCAAAACTTCATTGTCATTGTAGACTAATACAGTAGATTCTTTGAAATGGAGCAGCTCACAAATACCACCTCACTTGCAGTAATCGCCAAACTCAAGTCCGTGATCGCTCGTCACGGCATTGCAGAGACAGTCATCAGTGACAACGGACCATGCTACAGCTCTGAGGAGTTCCGCCGCTTCGCAAATGCATGGGACTTCACCCACACCACCACAAGTCCGCGTTACCCACAGAGCAACGGCCTTGCTGAAAAGACCATCCAGACAGCAAAGCGCATCCTGGACAAAGCAAAAGCTGGAAACACAGACCCCTACCTCGCTCTGCTGGAGTACAGGAAAACTCCAGTTGACAACCTTCAGTCACCGGCCCAGCTTCTGATGAGCCGACGACTGTGCTCCATACTCCCAGCGACCAGTAGGCATCTGCAGCCACAGGTAGCACCTCAAAGAGCTGTTCAAAACAGACATAAGGCACGACAACACCGCCAACAAGCATACTTCAACAGAGGCACCAAGCCACTGCCTCACCTACCTGCCGGGACACCCATTCGTTTCCATCAGGAAGATGGCTCCTGGAGACCTGCAACGGTAACACAAACGCAGAGATGCTCAATACACCAAAGACACACAGCATGCAGACACACACACCAATAACACACAGCCACCCCCCCTCCCCCCCAAACCTGCGGACCGTCCGCAACCAACAAAAGCCCAATTACACAACAAGGTTTGGCCACATCTCCAGGCCAAGACAAATCCTTGACTTATAATGTAAAGGGTGTAGGTGGATCGCTGCCCTAAAAAAAAAAAATCTGAATTTTGTAAAGTTGTACTTAAGCTGTTGTTGTTTTTGTCTCTTTAAAAAAAGAGAGGGAAACGAGAAAGGTGTTTTCAAGTTTTAATATCTGTTACTTACCTTCTACCTCTGAAACACTGTGAAATCAGTTTAACTGCCAGTTCTGTTTTTCTTACACAACTAGTTCAATACCTTTATTTGTCCCTCAGTGGGGCAATTAGTTTTACAGCACAGGAGCACACAAACTTACAAACACAAATACACATAGTATAATAAAATAAAATAAATATAATGCACATTCTGATCAAATAAATGAATGTGTAAGCTACCTTACCCTCCTAGCATTTAGAAGAGAGACATCAGATGGAACAAAGGAGTCTTTAAATCTGTTTGTTTTAGCAAATGGGAGTCTGAGCAATGAACCTGATGGTAGAAACTGAAACTGTAGATATAAAGGATGAGAGCAGTCAGTCAAGATAGAGTTTGCTTTCTTAAACAGCTGTTTTTCGTAAAGATCCTGTAAAGTTTCTTGTGGAAGCCCTATAATTTTACTACTGACACTAACAACCTTGTTAGGTAGGTTCCTCTCTTTCACCCTCAGGGATTGAAACCAACAAACAAGGGAGAACGTAAAAATAGACTCAATAAAAGAAAGATAAAACAAAATCATCAAAGTAGAGTCAACCTGGAATTTAGATAGTTTTCTAAGACAAAAAAGATGCTGCTGGCTTTTCTTATGGATCGAGTCAGTATATTTCTTAAATGTCAGCTTGTTATCGAGGAAAGTGCCTAAGTACTTATAAGACTCTACCGATTCGACTGTCTGACCATCAATCACTATAGTGTCAGGGGAAGGCTGAGCACGTCTAAAATCAATGCACATGTCTTTTGTCTTTAAAACGTTTAAGGATAAAAAAAGATTCCTGACACCATTTCAAAAAGTAATCAATCACAGGACCATGCGAAGTTTCAGTGCTATTCAACAGGCTCACTATGACTGTGTCATCCGCAAACTTCAATATATGACGGTTTTCAAAACTACTACAACAGTCATTTGTGTACAATATGTACAGCAAAGGAGAAAGAACGCACCCTTGTGGTGAGCCAGTAGATGTTACAGATAGATCAGAAAATTTGCCATTTACTCTGACTCTTTGCGTGCTGCCTGTAATAAAGTCCAAGATCCAGCCAACAATACTACCTTCTAGACCAAAGTTATCCCTTAGTCTCTGGATTAGTAGATGAGGCTGAATAGTGTTGAAGGCAGATGAAAAATCAACAAACATCAATCTGACATGGTTGTTTGGACTGTCAAGGTGCTTACAGATGTAATTCAACAGAGTTATGGTGGCATCCTGAACACCTCTCTTGGTCCTGTACGCGAACTGCAGGGGATCCATCAGGTGTTCAGTAGTTTTCAGCAGTTCAGCTTTGATCAGTTTTTCCAGTGACTTCATCACTAATGAAGTCAGGGCTATAGGCCTAAAGTCATTTAATGATTTGGGATGTTTAGATTTACCAACAGGGACTATAGTAGACTGTTTCCACAGATTAGGCACCTTCTGTTGAGACAAGGATAAATTAAAAATATAATTAAAAATCGGGCCTAATTGTACAGCACAGTTGGAGAGTAATCGACTACTGATATTATCTGGACCAGCACTTGTTCTTATTTTACAGTGTTTAAAAGTTTTAACAACAGAATATTCATCAAAAAGAGGGGAAAAACATTGTTTTGATTTCAGTGCTGTATTTCTCAGTGTCATTATTTCATTATTGAAAAAATGCAAATCGAATCTGGAGTAAAATTTGTTTAGCTCTTGTGCCAGGACCAGATCAGAGGTGAACCCATCTAATGAGACCCTTTTCTTTACATTGTCAGTCAAACCGACCATAGACCTGATACTGTCCCATGCTGAACCCATATTATTGTTGCTAAGCATGTCTTCTAATTTTCTTTTATAAGATAATTTAGCTCTCCTAATTTCCCTTTTAATTTCCTTATGTTCAGACAGGTCAGTAGAATCTCCCTGTTTAAAAGCCTGTTTCTTTTTATTTAGTAGCACTTTAAGTTGTCTACTTGCCCAAGATTTACTATTTGGGTAGGTTCTGACAGTCTTTACAGGAACAACAATGTCCTCACAGTAAGTTATCCATGAACTGACCACATCAGTGAGTTCGTGAATGTCTCTAGAGGATTCAGTGAACACCTCCCAGTCTGTGCTCTCCAGACAGCCCTGGAGGGTGAGGGTGGCCTCTTCCGACCACACTTTGATGTTTCTAGTTGTCACCTTCCCCCTCGGAAGACATGTCCGATAGGATGGAACCAAGTACACACAGTTATGGTAAGCTGAGCCGAGAGGGGGGAATGAAATTGATTTATATGCATTTTTGATGGACCCATAACACTTGTCCAAAATCCTGTTTTTCCTAGTGGGGCAGGAAACGTACTGATAAAAGCTCCTGAGAGATTGTCAATGAGCAATGATTAAAATCTCCTAAAACCAGGTTAGGAGCATCAGGAGATAATTACTGAAGTTTATGCACAGACTGAGAGATGAGCTCTGAGGCGTTTTCTTCATTCGCCTTTGGATGAACGTAAACGACAGTAACGAAAATCTGTGGGAATTCTCGTGGCAAATACATAGGGCGCATGGACAAAGAAAGCAGCTCCACGTCCTTGGTGGAAAGTCTCTCTCTCACTATAACATTTTTACACCAGCGTTCATTTATGTACGCGCATACTCCACCTCCGCATGATTTCCCGGTAGTCGTGGACGTTCTGTCGGTGCGAAACGGGATCCCAAACCCGTCTATAACTAAATCACCGTCAGCGTCCCTTTCCCCGAGCCAGGTCTCTGAAAAGGCCAGAATACAGGCGTCTTTAAATGCGTGTTGATGGCGAACAAGAGCCTGGAGTTCGTCAGTTTTATTACGGAGAGAACGGGCGTTGGAAAGGATAATTGAAGGCAGGGGAATGCGAGACGGATGTTGCCGTCTCATACGCTCCCGCACCCCGCCTCTTCTTCCTTGCCTCCTTGGCCTCCGTTCTGGAGTTCTGAAGTGATCGCCTTTCCCGAGACCGGCCAATTCCTCCAGATCAGGTATGATCAAGTCCACTGGTGGTCCGCTGATCACAGGTTTTTCAAATGTTAGCAGATAGTCTTTGGAGTATTGAATCGGCCAGAGTGATCCCAGGTGCCATACGGACGCCAAAAACAAGAATAAAGTCGGATCCATGTCGCTGAGTTTTGACGCGCTTTAACAAGCCAGAGTAGATGTTTGATGTCAAAGATGTAGATGTTTGATCAGTACAAAAAACAAACTAAAACAAACTACTTAACAGGCTTTTAAACAAAAAAACTCCAACTGCTGCCGGTCGCTGCGTACACATGCGCCCAAAATCTCTCACCAGTTCTAGTTCACCTTTAAGTTACTTGAATCAAATGGAAAATGAAAACATTATTTCTGACTTAAAAATTAATGACTTATTGGTGCACATGTCGTATGTCATTTAATTGCTACCTGGTACCTGTTTACATCACAGCAATGACGCTAACGACTACAGACTCTATTTGTCAGACCGTTTATATGTGCATTCAGCACAATTGTTATGTTCGCAGAATTAATGTTGTGTGTGCTTGGGTAATGCCATTTTTTTTCTTGAGAAGGGAGATGTAACATCCTGACTGTTACTGTATGTCCTAAAAGTGACACCGTAGCCCTCGGGCAAGTCTCGCATCCCGCGAGATTAGAGAGAGCAAGGGTAATAAAAGCACGTAGTGAAGAAAGCTCCGTGTCGGTTCCAGTTATTACATCCATAATATAGTTTAGCCAGTGAGCAAACATTACACAGATCACCATGTTTGACAAATTAAGGTTTTTTTTGTTTTTGTTTATTTTGCTCTGTTTAATAATTTGGAATGGATCAGTGTATAAACAGTCAGGTTAAGGCGACTGGTATAGTGGTCTGTTTGCGTCTCCGTGTGGTCTTGTTTGGGATTGCAGCTTGATTTGTAGTTATTTCTATACTGTGCATAGTTTGGATGTCAGAATCAGAATGCAAATCATTTTTATAGAACACTGTTGTCAAAGATGCCATTTGAAGCAAAACGCAGACATTTAAATGGACAGACTATGGATGAAGCCTGCTATGATTACACTGGTTTTAAAGCATGAATTTGATTTAAACAATCGGCCTATATAATATCCACATATGCAGTTCATAGGGGACATATTGTATTAGCCCTGCAGTTACAGCATGAAATGGACTACTATTTAAACCTATAACATTTATGCAACCTATTTTATCTCACAATTCTGACTTTTTTTTTCCTCACAAATACAAGTTTATATCTCCTGTTTTGCACTTTATAACTCAATTTAACTCAACGATTGCAATTGTGTCAATTCTGAGAGGGGTAAAAAGCCAAGTTTTGGATATAAATTCATGATTCTGAGTCGAGGGGAAAAGAGAGAATGAAGAGTTGATTTTTCTTATCAGAATTGTGAAATATAGTCTAGGAAAATTACCTTTTTAATAATTTTTTTCCATGGCTACCATATAGACCCCCAGACAGCAAGCAATTTCTTTAAAATGGTCATTTACTGCCACCAGATAGACTCCGCCCACAAAAAAACGCTATCACTGTTTGCAAACACCAAATTGGTCTATAATTTTTCTCTAAACAAATGTAAAAAACAACAACAAAAAAACTCTGTTTTTGCTGTTGCACTCTACATATCAATTGTGATTCATGAAAATAAATTAACATTTTTCTTTATTATTTTGGGGGAAAAAGCTTGCAGAAAATATTTTTGTGTGAATTATCCTATACTTTACCTTGGTAGACAATTGCCGCCGGGAGCGGACAGGGAAGCGGCCAGGGCGCCGGGAGCGGCCAGGGAAGCGGTTACGGCCAGGGCAAGGAGTTGTCCAGGGAAGCGGCTACGGCCAGGGTAGCAGTAACGGACAGGGAAGCGGCCAGGGAAGCGGCTACGGCCAGGGTAGCGGTAGCAGACAGGGAAGCGGCCAGGGCGCCGGTAGCGGACAGGGAAGCGGCCACGGCCAGGGTCAAGGAGTTGGCCAGGGAAGCGGCTACGGCCAGGGTCAAGGAGTTGGCCAGGGAAGCAGCTACGGCCAGGGTCAATGAGTTGGTCAGGGAAGCGGCTACGGTCAGGGAACTGGTAGTGGTCAGGGAAGCGGCTATGGTCAGGGAACTGGTAGTGGTCAGGGAAGCGGCTATGGTCAGGGAACTGGTAGTAGCCAGGGAAGCGGCTACGGCCAGGGTCAAGGAGTTTGCCAGGGAAGCGGCTACGGCCAGGGTCAAGGAGTTGGCTGGGGTAGCGGTCAGTGATATGGTCATGAACAGTGATGTGGTCATGAGTGATGAACTGGTCTTTGACACTTTCATAGGAATCTTGCATAACACCTACTGGATCTCTTCAATTCAGTTCTTTATTCTCGAGGACCCCCCCCCCCCTTTTGCTACAACAGTTCAGAAAGACTCTGTCTCTCTGCCTCCTTCAATTAAATAAAAAGAAAATTGCTTGACAAAATATTCCACATTATGTCATGGGGACTCAAATGGCACCAGCTGGTTTCTGCACCTTCTGCAAAACAAGCCTATGAATGCCTGAGGTTAGGATCTCATTAATTCTGCCAAAATAAAACTTCCAGTGATGGAGAAGAGCATGCTGTTGTGCATTTGCATTATAAATCAGTGTCATGAGCCTTTTGCACATGCTTAAAGCAAACCAGTAAAGTTCAGATGGATGATGATTGTAATGGGCCAGGCAGCAATGTAATGACATCATATAACTCAAATTATCTGCATAGCATGTGTGAAAGACTCCAATGCAAATATGAAGTAGTAATTTTATGACGAATGAATCTTTTAAGTGAGTATAATCAGCTGTGTCATATTGTATTCAAGACTACACTACATTATTATATTCTCTTTAGCTTTACATGATTATTATTGAAAATTATCTGATGAATGAGTGACCGTTTTTGATAAATTTAAAGGGAGCGCTCTTTCCATGCTGTATACCAGTGGTTCCCAATTCTGGTCCCGGAGAACCTCCAACACTGCACATCTGCACCTCCAACGGTGCAGAGTTTGGCTCCAACCCTGATCAAAGTCACCTGCCTGTGATTTTCTAATGATACCAAAAACACTGATTAGCATGCTCAGGTGTGTTTGACTAGGGTTGGAGCCAAACTCTGCACCGCATTGGCCCTCCAGGGCAAGATTTGAATAGCCCTGCTCCAAGACCTCAGATGTGTGCATCAGAGAGGGTTTACACACTGGCAGTTTAGGGCGGAACAGGGCACGGTTCGAATGAAAAATCGCTTATGTGAACGCTGTCATCGGACCGTGGTGCACACTGGAGTACCGAACCCGAGACTACCTGAAGAAGATGGTCTGAGTTTGGTTGCTCCTGAACTGTGGCACGGTTTGTGTGAATGTGCAAGCAACATGGTTTCGAGTGCACACTTGTTCAGGAAGTAAAGTATCTTGCGCATGCGTAACACTGTCAATATGATTCTTTCCTCAACATACGAGAGAGACGAGGTTGATTCCACACACTCCTAAAAGTCAAAATTAAATAAATTAAAATTAAATAATTAAAATGTATTATTATGCTGTGCATAATAGCACCAAAATAGCGAAAAAAATTATGCAACTATGCTCAGTCTTGTTGTGTTCTTCATGCGTTTTCCGTGTGCGTTTGCGATGACGTAAGGTGACTGCAAACGGACCTGGGTTTGATACAACTATTGAGTGTGAAAGCAGACCACGCTGCGGGCGGCGCCAGGAACAATCGCATTTGGACCTCAGCAAACGAGTCCAGTGTGAAAGCCTTCAGATAAGGCCCTGTCCACACGGACATGGGTATTTTTATAACCGTGACTTTTTTTACGCGGTTCGGCCTTTCGTCCACACGAAAACGCAGTTTCAGGGCACCGAAACCGAACATTTTTGAAAACTACGGCCAGGGTGAGCATTTTCAGAAACGCCGGTTGCAGTGTTGTCGTGTGGACAGTATAACCGGGGTTTTTGCCTTGCGACGTCAGAGTGTGCGCCGTTATCCGCTGTGTTTGACGTCAGATTGTGCGCTGCTGACTGCTTCTGATTGGCCAAGGTGACTTTACAATTTGGGTTATATCGCCGCCTGCTGGTGTGGCATGCTCTTGACAGCGCTTGATAGCATGTTTTGGCGTTTTCATGTGGACGGGATTTTTTTTTTAAACGCAGGAGGAAAAACTCTGGTTATAAAAATACCCATGTCCGTGTGGACTAGGCCTATGAGAGACACCAATAACGTGAATGGTTTGAATGCAGCATTCATCTCATACAACCCCAATCAAACACACCTGAACAAGCTAATCAAGGCCTTCCATTCAGATTATTAGAAAGCTACTGCCAGGTGAGTTTGATCAGGGTTGGAGTTGACCTAATCTCCTTGGATCTTTAAAACCCCATTTACAGAGGATGCTGTTACAACAACACACTTATTTGTTTTAGTTTTATGTGCTTCACTGTTTGCTCTTTCTGGCACACCAATTCATTTTCCAGCAGAGACCATTGTGAGATCGTAGGCTGGGAGGATGACAGCTCAATTGTATTGCCTGTTTGGTTCTGTTTTATTGTGTCTGTTTGGAAGCTTGAACATAACCGATGCTACTCTAGGTGAGATGATCTGTTGACTTCATTACACAGCCTGAAGAAACAAAAAAATAAGTGACTCGGCCTTTGAATGTAGGAATCGGTAGATTTTTAAAATGCTTGATTTTTGAAGCAGATAAATATGTAATATTTGTATTAAGATTTGAGCCATATTGCCAAGCTGGTGAAGCTGACGGACTTGCTGTCCCATCAAAGATGTTCTTCTGATCGTCGTGTTTCCAGTGAGCCTGGTTCAAGTGAGTTTCAGTTTATAATGGATGCTGGGGGTCCTCCAAAAAAATCAAATGTTTTTTTTTTTTGGTCCATCGATTTAAATGAGGGGGAAAAATTAAAAATTTTGCCTTCTGTTACTCTCGTCAAGTAGGTTTGAATTCCTCCTTTGAGGGTAGTTTAAAACACCGGATGGCTTTACAAAATACACTGGACTAATTCTTGGAATAAAATTCTTTGTCATAAGTCTTTTGCTGTATATTTGACATGGCATACAGTCCATGCACATAAACTAAAGCTGACTGTCTTTGTCCATGCAGTGAAACCAGGTCAATGTCCTGACCCAAAGAACATTCCACTGTCTGCTAAAAACTGTGTCCATGATGGCCAGTGTCCTGGCACACAGAAATGTTGCCCAACCACCAGTGGCCATGGATGCAGTGAACCAAGCGGCCAGGGAAGCTGTCAGAGTGCGGGCCAGGGAAGTGGCCAGGGCGCCGGCCAAGGTCAGGGAAGCGGACAGGGTGCTGGTCTGGGAAGCGGACAGGGTGCCGGTCAGGGTCAGGGAAGCGGCCAGGGTCAGGGAAGCGGCCAGGGAAGCGGCCAGGGCGCCGGCCAGGGAAGCGGCCAGGGCGCCGGCCAGGGAAGCGGCCAGGGCGCCGGCCAGGGAAGCGGCCAGGGCGCCGGCCAGGGAAGCGGCCAGGGCGCCGGCCAGGGCGCCGGCCAGGGCGCCGGCCAGGGCCAGGGAAGCGGACAGGGCGCCGGCCAGGGAAGCGGACAGGGTAAGGGAAGCGGACAGGGAAGCGGCCAGGGCCAGGGAAGCGGCCAGGGCCAGGGTGCCGGCCAAGGTCAGGGAAGCGACCAGGGTGCCGGCCAAGGTCAGGGAAGCGGCCAGGGTGCCGGCCAAGGTCAGGGAAGCGGCCAGGGCGCCGGCCAGGGAAGCGGCCAGGGCGCCGGACAGGGTAAGGGAAGCGGCCAGGGCGTCGGACAGGGTAAGGGCAGCGGACAGGGTGCCGGCCAGGGAAGCGGCCAGGGCCAGGGAAGCGGCCAGGGCGCCGGACAGGGTAAGGGAAGCGGCCAGGGCGCCGGACAGGGTAAGGGCAGCGGACAGGGCAGCGGACAGGGTGCCGGACAGGGCAGCGGACAGGGCAGCGGACAGGGTAAGGGAAGCGGACAGGGAAGCGGACAGGGTGCCGGCCAAGGTCAGGGAAGCGGACAGGGTGCCGGTCAGGGTCAGGGAAGCGGCCAGGGCGCCGGCCAGGGAAGCGGCCAGGGCGCCGGACAGGGTAAGGAAAGCGGACAGGGCAGCGGACAGGGTGCCGGCCAGGGTGCCGGACAGGGAAGCGGACAGGGCGCCGGCCAGGGAAGCGGCCAGGGCGCCGGACAGGGTAAGGGAAGCGGACAGGGAAGCGGACAGGGAAGCGGACAGGGTGCCGGACAGGGCAAGGGAAGCGGACAGGGTGCGGGAAGCGGACAGGGTGCCGGCCAGGGACAGGGCCAGGGCGCCGGCCAAGGAAGCGGACAGGGTGGTGGTCAGGGAAGCGGTCAGGGCGTGGGTCAGAGAACTGGTTTTGGTCAGGGAAGCGGCTATGGCCAGGGAACTGGTAGTGGACAGGGAGTTGGTCAGGGAAGCGGCTATGGCCAGGGAACTGGTAGTGGACAGGGAGTTGGTCAGGGAAGCGGCTACGGTCAGGGAAGCGGCTATGGCCAGGGAACTGGTAGTGGACAGGGAGTTGGTAAGGGAAGCGGCTACGGTCAGGGAAGCGGCTATGGCCAGGGATCTGGTAGTGGACAGGGAGTTGGTCAGGGAAGCGGCTATGGCCAGGGAACTGGTAGTGGACAGGGAGTTGGTCAGGGAAGCGGCTATGGCCAGGGAACTGGTAGTGGACAGGGAGTTGGTCAGGGAAGCGGCTACGGTCAGGGAAGCGGCTATGGCCAGGGATCTGGTAGTGGACAGGGAGTTGGTCAGGGAAGCGGCTATGGCCAGGGAACTGGTAGTGGCCAGGGAGCTGGTCAGGGAAGTGGCTACGGTCAGGGAAGCGGCTACGGCCAGGGATCTGGTAGTGGACAGGGAGTTGGTCAGGGAAGCGGCTATGGCCAGGGGACTGGTAGTGGCCAGGGAGTTGGTCAGGGAAGCGGCTACGGTCAGGGAAGCGGCTATGGCCAGGGGACTGGTAGTGGCCAGGGAGTTGGTCAGGGAAGCGGCTACGGTCAGGGAAGCGGCTATGGCCAGGGGACTGGTAGTGGCCAGGGAGTTGGTCAGGGAAGCGGCTATGGCCAGGGTACTGGTAGTGGCCAGGGAGTTGGTCAGGGAAGCGGCTACGGTCAGGGAAGCGGCTATGGCCAGGGGACTGGTAGTGGCCAGGGAGTTGGTCAGGGAAGCGGCTATGGTCAGGGAAGCGGCCACGGCCAGGGATCTGGTAGTGGACAGGGAGTTGGTCAGGGAAGCGGCTATGGCCAGGGAACTGGTAGTGGCAAGGGAGTTGGTCAGGGAAGTGGCTACGGCCAGGGATCTGGTAGTGGCCAGGGAAGTGGTCCGTGATGTGGTCAGGGAAATTGTGGTCTTTGAAACTTTTCTTTGCATTTTGCATAACGCCTACTGGAGATCTTTTCAATTCAGTGCGGTGTTCATAAGAATTTTTCCCTTTTTGCTACAACATTTCAGAAAGACTGTATCTCTGCCTCCTTCCCTTAAATAAAAAGAAAATTGCTTGATTGTAAGTTGTGGTGTTTGACTTTCTCACATAACCCAGTTCTGGCATCAGTGCTTTGTGTAAGTTCCTCTCCATGAGACCTGGACATTTGCAGTATTAGACAATTATTTTTTTTTTTTAAACTAAATATACCACATGTCATGGGGACTCAAATGGCACCAGCTCTTTTCCGCACCTTCTGTAAACTTTTTTTTATTTATTTTTTGTCTTCTCAAAACATCTCATTAATTCTGAAATAAAACTCCCAGTGATAGAGAAGAGCATGCTTTTGTGCATCTGCATTATAAATCAGTGTCATGAGCCTTTAGCACCGTCTGAATAAAGCAAACCAGTAAAGTTCAGATGGATGATGGTTGTAATGGGGGTATAATTCAATTCAATTCAAGTTTATTTGTATAGCGCTTTTTACAATACAAATCGTTACAAAGCAACTTTACAGAAAATTATGTTTCTACAATATTTAGTAGTAGCTAGTAGTTTGTGCACGTTTGACAGGATTTAAAAAAAATAAAAATGATAATACAAGACGTAGTCAGCTAGATGATGAACTATCAATATTATTAATTAATAGTAATTATAGGATGCAGTCACATGTAGCAATAATTGTTAGTTCTGTTTGTTGATCCAAGGTTAGCATCATCTGGGGTCCTCTGAGGGTCAGCATCATCTCTTCTCAGGTGTTCTGGATCCAGACTGGAGCTTGTGTAAATCCTAGTTACATCCCGTGGCAAAACATAGAAACAAAATAGAGACATCATTAGCATAGCTGCTGATCCAACAAAGTAAAATTAGTTTAACCCAAGCTAAAGAATAAAAATGCAGATGCAACTACACTCACAATTTAAGAGATACATTATTCGAATGCTTGGCGAAAGAGATGCGTTTTTAATCTAGATTTAAACAGAGAGAGTGTGTCTGAACCCCGAACATTATCAGGAAGGCTATTCCAGAGTTTGGGAGCCAAATGTGAAAAAGCTCTACCTCCTTTAGTGGACTTTGCTATCCTAGGAACTACCAAAAGTCCAGCGTTTTGTGACCTTAGTGTGCGTGATGGGTTGTAGCGTGGTAGAAGGCTAGTTAGGTACGCAGGAGCTAAACCATTTAGGGCCTTATAGGTAAGTAATGATAATTTGTAACAGATACGGAACTTAATAGGTAGCCAGTGCAGAGACTGTAAAATTGGGGTAATATGATCATATTTTCTTGACCTGGTAAGGACTCTAGCTGCTGCATTTTGGACTACCTGTAGCTTGTTTATTGACGAAGCAGGACAACCACCTAGAGGTCCATTACAATAGTCCAGTCTAGAGGTCATGAAAGCATGAACTAGCTTTTCTGCATCAGAAACAGATAACATGTTTCGTAGCTTGGCAATGTTTCTAAGATGGAAGAATGCGGTTTTTGTAACATTGGAAATATGATTTTCAAAAGACAAATTGCTGTCTAATATAACACCCAGATTTCTGACTGTAGAGGAAGTAACAGTACATCCGTCTAGTTGCAGATTGTAATCTACAAGATTCTGTGTGGTGTTTTTTGGTCCAATAATTAATATCTCTGTCTTATCCGAATTTAATTGGAGAAAATTATTTGTCATCCAATCTTTTACATTTTTACCACACTCTGTTAGCTTAGATAATTGGGAAGTTTCATCTGGTCTCGTTGAAATATATAGCTGAGTATCATCAGCATAACAGTGGAAGCTAATTCCGTATTTTCTAATAATATTACCAAGGGGCAACATGTATATTGAAAATAGAAGGGGACCTAGGACGGATCCTTGTGGCACTCCATATTTTACTGATGATAAATGAGATGACACCCCATTTAAGTAAACAAAATGGTAGCGATCGGACAGGTAGGATCTAAACCATCTTAGAGCCTGCCCTTGAATACCTGTATAGTTTTGTAATCGATCTATGAGTATGTCATGATCTATGGTGTCGAACGCAGCACTAAGATCAAGTAAGACTAGAAATGAGATGCAGCCTTGATCTGACGCAAGAAGCAGGTCATTTGTAATTTTAACAAGTGCAGTTTCTGTGCTATGGTGGGGCCTAAAACCTGACTGAAATTCTTCATACAGATCATTTTTATGCAGGAAGGTGCTCAATTGAGCAGACACAACTTTTTCAAAAATTTTAGACATAAATGGAAGATTTGAAATAGGCTATTAATTTGCCAGTACACTAGGATCTAGTTTTGGTTTCTTAATAAGAGGCTTGATAACCGCCAGCTTGAATGGTTTTGGGACGTGACCTAAAGATAACGACGAGTTAATGATATTGAGAAGCGGTTCTTCGGCTACAGGTAACAGCTCTTTTAGTAATTTAGTGGGTACAGGATCTAATAAACATGTTGTTGGTTTAGATACAGTGATAAGTTTATTTAGCTCTTCCTGTCCTATATTTGTAAAGCACTGCAGTTTATTTTTGGGTGCGATGGATGAAACTGAAGTGTTAGACGCTGTAGAATCTACATCCGCTATTGTATTTCTAATGTTATCTATTTTATCAGTGAAGAAATTCATAAAGTCATTACTATTTAACGTTGGTGGAATATTTGAATCAGGTGGCGTCTGGTAATTTGTTAATTTAGCCACTGTGCTAAATAAAAACCTTGGATTGTTTTGGTTATTTTCAATGAGTTTGTGGATATGCTCTGCCCTAGCAGTTTTTAGAGCCTGTCTATAGCTGGACATACTGTTTTTCCATGCAATTTAAAAAACTTCCAAGTTAGTTTTTCTCCATTTGCGTTCAAGACTACGAGTTACTTTCTTGAGAGAGTGAGTATTACTGTTATACCATGGCACAGTACGTTTTTCTCTAACCTTTTTCAATTTGATGGGGGCAACAGCTTCTAATGTATTAGAGAAAATAGTGCCCATGTTGTCAGTAATTTCGTCTAATTCATGTGTATTTTTGGGTACAAATAGCAGTTGAGATAGATCAGGCAGGTTATTTGCGAATCTGTCTTTGGTGGCTGGAACAATAGTTCTGCCCAGACAGTAACGCTGAGACATATAGTTAATATCAGTTATACGCAGCATGCACGATACAAGGAAATGGTCTGTAATATCATCACATTGGGGTACAATATCTATAGCAGTAAGATCGATTCCATGCGATATAATTAGATCTAGTGTATGATTAAAACGATGAGTGGGCCCGGTGACATTTTGCTTGACTCCAAAGGAGTTTATTAGGTCAGTAAACGCAAGTCCTAATGTATCATTTGCATTATCAACGTGAATATTAAAATCTCCCATGATTAGCGCCTTATCAACTGTAACTAGAAGGTCTGAGAGGAAATCTGCAAATTCTTTTAGGAATTCTGTATACGGCCCTGGTGGTCTATACACCGTAGCCAGAGCAAGAGATACATTAGATTTCTTTTGCATGTCTGACAGTGTAACATTTAGCAGAAGTATTTCAAAAGAGTTAAACCTGTATCCTGTTTTCTGGGTAACATTGAGAATATCACTATATATTGTTGCAACACCTCCTCCACGACCAGTCTGACGGGGCTCATGCTTATAACAGTAGTTTGGTGGAGTAGACTCATTTAGACCAAAATAATCATTTGGTTTTAGCCAGGTTTCAGTCAAGCAGAGTACATCAAAACTATTTTCTGTGATCATTTCATTTACAATAACTGCTTTGGGTGTGAGTGATCTAATATTTATGAGCCCAAACTTTAAAAATTGTTTTTGTTCATTTACTTTACATTTTTCTGGTTTAATTACGATAAGATTTTTTCTAGATCCTACATTATATTTTGACCTCACTATTCGGGGAACAGACACAGTCTTAATAGTTTTTACAGCACAAGTACTTTTATCATTTAAGCGGGTGGAACAAAACTCATCATAATAGTTATTAGAGAATTGTCTTACTAGTCACATGGAGCGAAGTGTCCTGGAGATGTTGTCAGAGAGCAGCTCCGCTCCGATTCTGCTGGGGTGTAATCCATCAGCGCGAAACAGCCTAGGACGCTCCCAGAAAAGATTCCAGTTATTAACAAATAGCAGTTTCTGTTCTTTACACCATGACAACAACCATTCATTTAAAGCAAAAAGTCTACTGAACCTTTCGTGTCCTCGTCGATACGTGGGCAGTGGTCCTGACACGACGATCGTCGCCGCGGGCGTCGTGCTGCGAACCGTCTCGATCAGGCTGCTGAAGTCCCTCTTCAGCGTCTCCGTCTGCCGCAGCGTGGTGTCGTTAACCCCGGCGTGAAGCACGACCGCTCTGGGGCTCTCGTCGACCTTCAGGATCGCGGGTATCTGCGCAGAAACATCGAGAACACGAGCACCAGGCAAACAATGAGTGTGCACTTTACCTTCGGCTAACGTAGCACTTACGTGTCGGACGATGGAGTCTCCGATGATCACAGCGTCGCGTCCTGTCTCGCGGAGGGGAGCGAAGCGGTTCCGGATGGAGATGTCGAAGGCAGGAGGGGGAGAAGTCGTCGCCCGGGACCCGGCTCGCGTCCTCCGCTGTGGATGCACCCAGGGTCCGTGGTGTCCCGGCGTCGCAGTGAAGGACATCTGGGAAGATCGCGTCCTGGGTGCACCGGGCCTGTGCAGAGAAACACACGGAGTAGACGTGGTGGGACTGTTAACAGATCGCTGTATACTTACCCCGGACTTGTGAGTGTCAGCCCGGGATGATTCCAGCGCGGTTCTCCGCTCTCTCAGCTGGGCCTGCCTCACCTCCAGGTCGCGAATCTGCTTTCCCACGGCCTCGAGCTCGAGCTGCACAGAGTGGAGACATTCATCCGCCATTAAAGTAACAGTGAGTACAGCAGTGGTAATGTGTGTGAATAGAGTATTAGCAATGTTAGCGCAGTTAGCTGCAACCACGCCGCTGATGCTAACGGGCTAAAAGCTAATAGCGGACCCGGGAGATCAAAATAAAACTAGTGATAGCGAGGCGCTCTGATTGTTTTTGTTGTAGAATACAATAGAGGATATATTCACACGTTATATAAACGGAAACGATGATGTATACAATTGATTTTTGAGTTAAAAATAGTCAATGAAAAGAATATAGTGACGGAGCTCAAACGCAGTACAGCCGCCAACAACCAACAGGAAGTGACCTGTAAATAATCGATTACAGTGACCTTCTTCAGGAGAGATGTTAATGTGCAAACAGGCAGTGTCTGTGTGCTCCCTGATAGCTTTTTGCACAAGCACATTTCAGTATGGTCGCGTGTCTGGCAAGTGTTTTATAATGGACACTCACTGAAGAAGTGTGCTATTATAGGAGTTGGCTGCAGTCAGTGGTGTTTAGATACATATGAGCAAAAACACTAGCTCTGACAGGGTACTGTTCACTGTTGAGGACAAGCTGCCTTCAGATTGTAACATCCTGACTGTTACTGTATGTCCTAAAAGTGACACCGTAGCCCTCGGGCAAGTCTCGCATCCCGCGAGATCAGAGAGACCAAGGGTAATAAAAGCACGTAGTGAAGAAAGCTCCGTGTCGGTTCCAGTTATTACATCCATAATATAGTTTAGCCAGTGAGCAAACATTACATGGTGTCAGAGTAGAGGCTAGTACTCACGTCCCGAAAGAAACATAGATGGTTTCGGCGTCCCAGCACCCAAGATGGATTGGGAATCAGCTAACTTGCCGGAAGCGTGGCGGCGTTTCAAGCAGCACGCGGAGCTAATATTCTCCGGACCTCTATGGGAGAAACGCGAACAGGACAAATGCAGCTATCTCCTCCTATGGATCAGGGAAAAAGGGCGCGACATTTTCAACACATGGACACTAACAGATGATGACGCGAAGAAACTACAAACATACTACGATAAGTACACTGCATACCTCACACCAAAGTCTAACCTGATATATGCAAGATATCATTTCCATGAGAAAACACAAGGTGATGGGGAAACTTTTGAACACTTTGTCACGGAACTGAAGCTGTTAGTTAAGGACTGTGGATACCCCAACAGCGATGAGATGGTGCGAGACCGCATTGTTTTCACTACAAATTCATCGCGAGTGCGGGAGAAGTTGCTCAGCCGCGGCGCGGAGCTAACGCTAGACCAAGCCATCGACATCGCGCGATCTCATGAGATAGCAAAAGTCCAACTCAAAGAGATGGTTGGAAGCAAATACCCCAATAACGACGCTGTACACGCCATAGCCCGAAGACCTGAACACAGATCAGCACGCACGAGTCACAAAGCCAGGCGGAGAGAGTCCGCCACAGCACAAAGAGAATGTGATAGATGCGGCGGCCTGCACACGACTAAAGACGGCACCTGTCCAGCTAAAGGCAAGCAATGCATGAAATGCAAAAAATTCAATCACTTTGCAAAGGCCTGTAAGTCAAAACTACACACAAACACCCACACGAGAAAAGTGAACTTTTTAATGACGGACTCACAAGTGAAAACACAGGAAAATGTAATAAACAAGCTTACGCTGAAATTGAAATCGGGACTCAGAAAGTTAAATTTAAAATCGACACTGGCGCACAGACCAATGCAATTCCAGTACAGATATTTGAAAGACTGTTCAGAGACACTGCCATTAAACCAACCATTCAAAAAATCTTAGGATATGGCGGCGAGTTCCTGAAAGTGAAAGGCACCTGTCATCTAAAGTGCAAGTACAAAAACACCTCCATTGTGCTCGAATTCTACATAGTGGACACCAAAGCACCCCCCATCCTAGGGATGAGAGCTAGCCTAGACCTTAAGTTAATCAAGCTGATACTAACTGTGGCCGAGGAAGAAGCGAAACTATGCACAGATACAGACAGCCTCCTTAAAGAATACACAGACATATTCCAGGGCATAGGAGCGTTTCCAGGGGAGTGCAACCTCCATGTCAACCCACACGCCACACCAGTAATGTACCCACCACGAAGAGTACCAATCGCTCTGCGAGACAGACTGAAAAAAGACCTCGACAAGATGGAAGAGAGCAACATAATTTGCAAAGTGACAGAGCCCACAGAATGGGTAAATGCCCTTGTTGTTGTAGAAAAACCCCAGACTGGCAAGCTGAGGATCTGCCTGGACCCCAGAGACCTCAACAAGGCGATAAAAAGGCCACACTACCCCTTACCGACTTTAGAGGATGTCACCACAAAGCTCGCCACAGCGAAGTACTTCAGCGTCCTCGACGCCAGATCAGGCTATTGGGCCATAAAGCTGAGTACAACGTCATCCCTCCTAACAACATTTAACACCCCATTCGGCAGATACAGGTTCCTGAGGCTGCCACCCGGAATCAATTCAGCTCAAGACGAATTCCAAAGGCGCATCGAAGAGACATATGAGGGCCTCACAGGTGTAGCTGCCATCGTCGACGACATACTCGTTTTCGGCAAGACAAAGCTTGAACACGACAACAACCTCAGGGACATGCTGAAATGGACAAGAGAAAGAGGGGTAACGCTAAATCGTGATAAATGCCAAATATGTGTATCAGAGGTCAGCTACTTTGGCCACACGCTCTCGCGAGAAGGTGTCAAGCCAGACGAAAAACCCATTGCCTATGCTTCCAAGTCACTCAACAGCACCGAAGTGAATTATGCTCAGATAGAGAAGGAACTTTATACAGTTTTATTCGGCTGTAAGCGTTTTCACGAATACATGTAGGGCCGGAGAGTGATTGTAGAATCCGACCACAAACCTCTGGAAGCTATCCTACGAAAACCGCTGGCTGCAGCACCACCGCGGCTACAGAGGATGATACTACAGCTCCAGTAATATAACATACACATCATCCACCGGCCCGGAAAGGACATACCAGTGGCCGATACATTGTCCCGAAAATCCATCGAGCACCAAGACAGCAGCCTTATGGAGAGCATGGAAGCACAGGTACACACACTCATGAGCACTGTCCCAGTGAGCGACAGGAAGCTACTGGAGATCAAGGACGTAACAGCACAGGATGCACAGCTTACTGTGCTCAGAAGAGCCACACAGAACGGATGGCCAGACGAAAGGAGGAAATGCCCACCCAGCATCCAAGAATATAGGAACCACCGAGATGAGATCTCCGAGATGGAAGGAATACTTTTCAAAGGTGAGAAAATCATAGTTCCCCTGAGCCTCAGAGGAGACATAACCCCCTCGTGCACGCAGGACACATGGGCATGGAGAAAAGCAAACACAGAGCACGAGACCTCCTGTTCTGGCCCGGGATGGGCAAACAAATAGAAGCAACGGTAGAACAGTGCAGTATATGCCAGGAATGACATGATGCTAACCCCAAAGAACCACTGTGGTCCCATGACTTACCGAGAGACCATGGCAAGTGGTAGGCACAGACCTCTTCACATGGAACACTCAAAACTTCATTGTCATTGTAGACTAATACAGTAGATTCTTTGAAATGGAGCAGCTCACAAATACCACCTCACTTGCAGTAATCGCCAAACTCAAGTCCGTGATCGCTCGTCACGGCATTGCAGAGACAGTCATCAGTGACAACGGACCATGCTACAGCTCTGAGGAGTTCCGCCGCTTCGCAAATGCATGGGACTTCACCCACACCACCACAAGTCCGCGTTACCCACAGAGCAACGGCCTTGCTGAAAAGACCATCCAGACAGCAAAGCGCATCCTGGACAAAGCAAAAGCTGGAAACACAGACCCCTACCTCGCTCTGCTGGAGTACAGGAAAACTCCAGTTGACAACCTTCAGTCACCGGCCCAGCTTCTGATGAGCCGACGACTGTGCTCCATACTCCCAGCGACCAGTAGGCATCTGCAGCCACAGGTAGCACCTCAAAGAGCTGTTCAAAACAGACATAAGGCATGTCAACACCGCCAACAAGCATACTTCAACAGAGGCACCAAGCCACTGCCTCACCTACCTGCCGGCACACCCATTCGTTTCCATCAGGAAGATGGCTCCTGGAGACCTGCAACGGTAACACAAACGCAGAGATGCTCAATACACCAAAGACACACAGCATGCAGACACACACACCAATAACACACAGCCACCCCCCCTCCCCCCCAAACCTGTGGACCGTCCGCAACCAACAAACCAACAAACCAACAAAAGCCCAATTACACAACAAGGTTTGGCCACATCTCCAGGCCAAGACAAATCCTTGACCTATAATGTAAAGGGTGTAGGTGGATCGCTGCCCTAAAAAAAAAAAATCTGAATTTTGTAAAGTTGTACTTAAGCTGTTGTTGTTTTTGTCTCTTGAAAAAAAGAGAGGGAAACGAGAAAGGTGTTTTCAAGTTTTAATATCTGTTACTTACCTTCTACCCCTGAAACACTGTGAAATCAGTTTAACTGCCAGTTCTGTTTTTCTTACACAACTAGTTCAATACCTTTATTTGTCCCTCAGTAGGGCAATTAGTTTTACAGCATAGGAGCACACAAACTTACAAACACAAATACACATAGTATAATAAAATAAAATAAATATAATGCACATTCTGATCAAATAAAATAATGTGTAAGCTACCTTACCCTCCTAGCATTTAGAAGAGAGACAGCAGATGGAACAAAGGAGTCTTTAAATCTGTTTGTTTTAGCAAATGGGAGTCTGAGCAATGAACCTGATGGTAGAAACTGAAACTGTAGATATAAAGGATGAGAGCAGTCAGTCAAGATAGAGTTTGCTTTCTTAAACAGCTGTTTTTCGTAAAGATCCTGTAAAGTTTCTTGTGGAAGCCCTATAATTTTACTACTGACACTAACAACCTTGTTCAGTAGGTTCCTCTCTTTTACCCTCAGGGATTGAAACCAACAAACAAGGGAGAACGTAAAAATAGACTCAATAAAAGAACGATAAAACAAAATCATCAAAGTAGAGTCAACCTGGAATTTAGATAGTTTTCTAAGACAAAAAAGATGCTGCTGGCTTTTCTTATGGATCGAGTCAGTATATTTCTTAAATGTCAGCTTGTTATCGAGGAAAGTGCCTAAGTACTTATAAGACTCTACCGATTCGACTGTCTGACCATCAATCACTATAGTGTCAGGGGAAGGCTGAACAAGTCTAAAATCAATGCACATGTCTTTTGTCTTTAAAACGTTTAAGGATAAAAAAGATTCCTGACACCATTTTAAAAAGTAATCAATCACAGGACCATGCGAAGTTTCAGTGCTATTCGACAGGCTCACTATGACTGTGTCATCCGCAAACTTCAATATATGACGGTTTTCAAAACTACTACAACAGTCATTTGTGTACAATATGTACAGCAAAGGAGAAAGAACGCACCCTTGTGGTGAGCCAGTAGATGTTACAGATAGATCAGAAAATTTGCCATTTACTCTGACTCTTTGCGTTCTACCTGTAAGAAAGTCCAAGATCCAGCCAACAATACTACCTTCTAGACCAAAGTTATCCCTTAGTCTCTGGATTAGTAGATGAGGCTGAATAGTGTTGAAGGCAGATGAAAAATCAACAAACATCAATCTGACATGGTTGTTTGGACTGTCAAGGTGCTTACAGATGTAATTCAACAGAGTTATGGTGGCATCCTGAACACCTCTCTTGGTCCTGTACGCGAACTGCAGGGGATCCATCAGGTGTTCAGTAGTTCCCTTTCATAGGTCACTTCGATGCTGCGGTGACGTCACCACGTATGGGAACACCTTCGGTGTGACGAATGTCTGAAGCCCTATACCATCCCGCCAATCCTATTGGCCAAATAGCGCGTGGCACCGCCCAGCATGCGTAGGCATATATATACCTGGTGCCGCGCGCCATTTACCTCAGATTTCATTCCTTCAGTACGAAGCGAATCTTCTGTGCCCTATTGTCTCGCGTTCTCAGCGATTGTCACGAGCAGTATACTCCTCTCCGCGGACGCGATGAGTTTCAAGAAGTGCAAGGACCCGTGTACCAGGTACATCGTTCAGGGGGAGACTCATGACAGGTGCGTAGTCTGCCTAGGCTTACACCACGCACAGGAGGCGCTTAGCGGCCTTTCTTCATGCCCCCATTGCGATGGCCTGCGACTCAGGGTCCTTCGCTCGAGGGTAGATGTGTTCTCCGATGTCGCCGTGTCTAACCCCCGCCACACCACTTCTGCGACTGCCGAGGCACCGCACGAGGTGATAGCTTGGGGTGACACGTGTGACATGGAGCTCGAGGACAGTTCAGCGATGGAAAATTACTCTCCACATCGCTTGCTCTCCCCTACCCTAATACACAGGAAAACTTTTGAACCTGTCGTCTTTTCCTGTGAGGATTTACGGCCCACACCGGGGGCATGTAGTGCCATCTCCTTCGGTTGTGACCGCCATGATGACGACGTTCTTTCCACTGCAGCCTCGGGGTCCGAGGACTTCGCGGCCGACACGAGCCCTCTCCCTCCTAGTGGACAGGAGAGGCGTGTTTCCCCCTCCTACAGTGAGCTGTTGGATGTGGTTTCCCGTGCAGTGGGTACATTGGGGCTGGAATGGGAGGTTGAGAAGGCCGAGGCCCAACCTTCTTCGAAGCTGGACGACCGTTTTCTAACTAGTCGGACACCTGCGCAGCCCCGGAGGCCTTTACCCTTTTTCCCGGACCTCCACCAGGAGGTTTCGAGGTGCTGGAAACAGCCGTTTGCGGCGCGCATCACGAACGCTGCGGCCGCGGATTTCGCCACCATTTCGGGCATGGCGAGTCACGGCTATACAGCGATACCGCCGATGGAGGAGACTCTTGCCGAACATCTTGCGCCTAATTCGGCCGCGGCGTGGAAGTCCCGCCCCCTCCTCCCCTCGAAGGCGTGTCGAGTCACGTCTAGTTTAGTGGGAAAATCCTATATGGCCGCTGGTCAAGCGGCTGCTTCGCTTCATTCCATGGCGGTCCTTCAGGCCTACCAAGCGGAGCTGTTAAAAGGATTGGACGAGGGGGACGGCATTACACCTGAGGCGGTCAAGGAACTACGGCGAGCAACTGATTTGGCGCTTCGTGCTACCAAACATACTGCTCGAGCAGTGGGCCGTTCCATGGCTGGATTAATTACGGTTGAGCGCCACCTCTGGCTTAATCTCACCGATATAAAGGAAAAGGATAAATCTTTCCTCATGGATGCCCCTGTGTCTAAGGACGGTTTATTTGGAGATGCGGTCACTTCAGTGGTGGAGAAGTTCACAGCAGCGAAACAACAATCAGCCGCTTTCCGCCAGCTGATTCCCCGCAGACCCAGAGAGGTTGAACGCCGTCAGGCGCCCGCGCGTTCTCGCTCAACCTCCTCTCACCGCCAGCGAGTGCCCTCTCGGGAAGAGCCTTCACCTATGGCGCCCCCTCGCAAGGACTGGGGCCCTAGGGTTGTTCCACCGGCTCAACAACGCCAGCGAAAAAGGTTGAACCTGAGTTCGACGGCCAAGGCCTCTCGTTCTCGGGCACATAACAGCAGCTCCTGATTTTTTCGCTGCCTGCCAGGGACTGTGCCCTCCGCTAAAGAGCGCTGTTGGACCGCTTTCGCGCATCCAACACTCTCATTGCAGTCCCCACGCTCAAACCCTGACTGTTTCGCCGCAAACAGCGCCTCGAACAGCATTGGAGCGAACTGTAACACCAATCGCTTCCTCAGACACTATGCACGATCCAGTTTTCAGAGCTCGAGGAGCGCTTCAAAGGGTCTTCATCGAACGGCCCGTCATGACGGCTCGCTCAGCCGCCGCTGTTTCGCTAGCGGCAGAGCCCGATGCTCAATCTGTTGGCCTAATTCCTGCCGTGGACACGTTTCAGGATTACGTACAACGAGATACAACGCCTGCTCTGCATATACTTCCCCTGTGCACGAACACCGTGAGTCTTTCGTGCCCGGACATTTCTATGTGTGCAACAGCGTTGCAGGAAACGAACATGTTGAAACCGCTAATATTGTTTCGGGCCGCGTGGGAACGCTTGCCCGGCATTTCTCAATGGGTGTTACGCACTATTTGTCACGGATACACCATTCAGTTTCGGAAAGGCCCGCCCCCTTTCCGCGGAATTCTCTCCACGGTGATGAAACCGATGGACATGGCGGTGCTGAGACAGGAAATATTAGCTCTACTGAGCAAAGGGGCTATAGAAGAAGTACACCCCTCTCAGATGGAGTCAGGGTTTTACAGCCGTTATTTTGTGGTACCAAAAAAGGACGGCGGATTACGACCCATTCTGGATTTACGCCGTCTAAATCTTGCACTCAGGTCGAGCAAATTCAAGATGTTGACGGTAAAATCTATTTTGTCTCAGATTCAACCAAACGACTGGTTTGTCACGATCGATCTGAAGGATGCTTATTTTCATATTCAGATCATCGAGAGACACCGGAAGTTCCTCAGATTCGCTTTGGAGGGCAAAGCGTATCAGTACCGCGTTCTTCCCTTTGGCTTAGCGCTAGCTCCCCGTACATTCTCAAAATGCATGGACGCAGCTCTGGCCCCGTTGCGGCTCCGGGGCGTCCGTGTACTAAACTATCTGGACGACTGGCTGGTGTTAGCGCAATCTCAGACTCAAGCACACTCTCATCGAGATATTGTGCTAAATCATTTACACAGCCTGGGTTTACGCACAAACTTCCAGAAAAGTGTATTAATCCCCTCTCAACGGATTACCTTTCTGGGAGTAGATTTGGACTCTCGCGCGATGACAGCAAAGCTTTCTGTCCCGCGCGCTCAGTCGATTACGTCATGCGTTCAGCACTTCAGGGCGGGTCACACAGTGACAGTGAGACTGTGCCTCAGACTACTAGGTCTAATGGCGGCGGCGCTTCCCGTGATTCATCTGGGTTTGCTTTACATGCGCCCGTTTCAGTGGTGGACGAAACGACAGAATATTTCACCCCGTTGTTCTCCGCATCGAACGATCTCGGTGACGCGGAGGTGTGTGATGTCGTTAAAACAATGGACATCAGCCGAATTTCTCCTCACCGGGGTTCGGCTGGGAATTTGTGCTTCCCGAGAGACTGTCACGACAGATGCGTCTTTGACCGGGTGGGGAGCTGTTTGTCAGGGGCGCCCAGCCCACGGAGTGTGGACAGCGGCACAACGCAGCTGGCACATAAACAAATTGGAATTACTGGCGGTTTTTCTGGCTCTCCAGTATTTTTCGAGTCTACTGACCGGCCGTCATGTGCTTCTCAGAACGGACAACACTGCGGTCGTGGCTTATCTGAACCATCAGGGAGGATTATGTTCTCGCCCTCTGTGCAGACTGGCGAGGCGGATTCTTCTTTGGTCTCACGACAAATTTCTGTCGATCCGGGCTGTTCACATCCCCGGACGACTGAACTTCGGAGCGGATTTATTATCCAGGCAGACTCTGGAACAAGGGGAATGGAGATTACACCCCCAAACGGTGAATCACCTATGGCATATTTTCGGGGAAGCGGAAGTGGATTTATTCGCGTCGAGCACGACTACGCATTGCCCGCTATGGTTCTCCCTAAGCCCTCCATCACCCCTGGGTCTGGATGCGCTAGCTCACAGCTGGCCCAGGACCAGCTTGTATGCGTTTCCTCCGATTCGGCTGGTCCCAGCGGTATTATGCAGAATACGGCGGGACAGAGTGGGACAGCTGTTGCTGGTGGCTCCCCGATGGCACACACAGCCGTGGTTTGCGGATCTCATCAATCTGTTAGCGGGCTCTCCGGTGGAGATTCCCCTCAGACGGGATTTATTATCGCAAGCACAGGGACGGATCTGGCATCCGAGGCCAGATCTGTGGAACCTGTGGGCGTGGCCTCTGAGCGGAGTGAGTTGATATGTCCCGGACTTTCTGCTGAAACTACCGAGACTATACTGAACTCTAGAGCAGTTTCTACGAGACGCTTATATGCTTTCAAGTGGAAACTGTTTATGACATGGTGTGAAACTCATGATGTGGATCCAGTTTACTGCCCTGTGGCTTCAGTACTGGAGTTTCTTCAAGACCGTTTTTCGGAGGGATTGACACCAGCCACCCTGAAGGTTTATGTGGCAGCTATCTCAGCTCACCATGAGCATATAGGTGGTGTTTCAGTGGGTCGTCATCCACTGGTTTCTCGCTTTATACAGGGTGCGCGACGGTTGAGGCCTTTCCGCCCTGTGCGAGTTCCTTCATGGGATTTATCCATTGTGTTACTGGGTTTGTCAGGGCATCCGTTTGAGCCCCTGGAAACTGTATCGGATAAGCTCCTGTCTCTGAAGACACTTCTTCTCATGGCTTTATCCTCCCTTAAAAGAGTTGGGGATTTACAGGCTCTCTCTGTCTCACCCTCGTGCATGGAGTATGCACCAGGCTCTGTGAAAGTGTTGTTGCGACCTAGGCCTAATTATGTTCCTAAGGTCGCGTCTAATCCTTTTCATTTTCAGCAGGTGGTCCTGGAGGCCTTTTCTCCTGCTGCGACAGAGTCTGGAGATCTAAGTCTTTGCCCTGTGAGGGCGTTGAAGACTTATGTGGATCGCACTGCCCCATGGCGTGAGTCTGACCAGCTGTTTGTCTGTTTTGGACATAAGAATAAGGGCCATGCAGTTACGAAACAGCGCATGTCCCATTGGCTGGTGGAGGCTATTTCCTTGGCCTATGAGGCGCGCGGGCTCGCTTCGCCCTTAGGAGTAAAAGGTCATTCCACGAGAGCAGTGGCTTCTTCTCAAGCCTTTCTCAGTGGATCTTCTATGGATGATATCTGTGCTGCGGCAGGCTGGTCCTCACCGAGCACTTTTATCAGGTCTTACAGTCTGGATGTGAGGATGGCTCCTGGCTCCCGGGTTCTCTCCGCTTGAGCAGATGCTTCCTTGGATCCAAGCTATCAGGTACGTCAGGCGTGATGGTATAGCGTTCCCATACGTGGTGACGTCACCGCAGCATCGAAGTGACCTATGAAAGGGAACATCTCGGTTACGTATGTAACCTTGGTTCCCTGAATAGGGAACGAGATGCTGCGGTTCTGGCCGTGCCGTACCTTGATAGCTTTCTTCTCTTCTCGTCATGAAATCTGAGGTAAATGGCGCGCGGCACCAGGTATATATATGCCTACGCATGCTGGCCGGTGCCACGCGCTATTTGGCCAATAGGATTGGCGGGATGGTATAGGGCTTCAGACATTCGTCACACCGAAGGTGTTCCCATACGTGGTGACATCACCGCAGCATCTCGTTCCCTATTCAGGGAACCAAGGTTACATACGTAACCGAGATGTTTTCAGCAGTTCAGCTTTGATCAGTTTTTCCAGTGACTTCATCACTAATGAAGTCAGGGCTATAGGCCTAAAGTCATTTAATGATTTGGGATGTTTAGATTTACCAACAGGGACTATAGTAGACTGTTTCCACAGATTAGGCACCTTCTGTTGAGACAAGGATAAATTAAAAATACAATTAAAAATCGGGCCTAATTGTACAGCACAGTTGGAGAGTAATCGACTACTGATATTATCTGGACCAGCACTTGTTCTTATTTTACAGTGTTTAAAAGTTTTAACAACAGAATATTCATCAAAAAGAGGGGAAAAACATTGTTTTGATTCCAGTGCTGTATTTCTCAGCATCATTATTTCATTATTGAAAAAATGCACATTGAATCTGGAGTAAAATTTGTTTAGCTCTTGTGCCAGGACCAGATCAGAGGTGAACCCATCTAATGAGACCCTTTTCTTTACATTGTCAGTCAAACCGACCATAGACCTGATACTGTCCCATGCTGAACCCATATTATTGTTGCTAAGCATGTCTTCTAATTTTCTTTTATAAGATAATTTAGCTCTCCTAATTTCCCTTTTAATTTCCTTATGTGCAGACATTAGCTCAGTAGAATCTACCTGTTTAAAAAAGCCTGTTTCTTTTTATTTAGTAGCACTTTAAGTTGTCTACTTGCCCAAGGTTTACTATTTGGGTAGGTTCTGACAGTCTTTACAGGAACAACAATGTCCTCACAGTAAGTTATCCATGAACTGACCACATCAGTGAGTTCGTGAATGTCTCTAGAGGATTCAGTGAACACCTCCCAGTCTGTGCTCTCCAGACAGCCCTGGAGGGTGAGGGTGGCCTCTTCCGACCACACTTTGATGTTTCTAGTTGTCACCTTCCCCCTCTGAAGACATGTCCGATAGGATGGAACCAAGTACACACAGTTATGGTCAGCTGAGCCGAGAGTGGGGAATGAAATTGATTTATATGCATTTTTGATGGACCCATAACACTTGTCCAAAATCCTGTTTTTCCTAGTGGGGCAGGAAACGTACTGATAAAAGCTCCTGAGAGATTTGTCAATGAGCAATGATTAAAATCTCCTAAAACCAGGTTAGGTGCATCAGGAGATAAAGACTGAAGTTTATGCACAGACTGAGAGATGAGCTCTGAGGCGTTTTCTTCATTCGCCTTTGGATGAACGTAAACGACAGTAACGAAAATCTGTGGGAATTCTCGTGGCAAATACATAGGGCGCATGGACAAAGAAAGCAGCTCCACGTCCTTGGTGCAAAGTCTCTCTCTCACTATAACATTTTTACACCAGCGTTCATTTATGTACTCGCATACTCCACCTCCGCATGATTTCCCGGTAGTCGTGGACGTTCTGTCGGTGCGAAACGGGATCCCAAACCCGTCTATAACTAAATCACCGTCAGCCTCCCTTTCCCCGAGCCAGGTCTCTGAAAAGGCCAGAATACAGGCGTCTTTAAATGCGTGTTGATGGCGAACAAGAGCCTGGAGTTCGTCAGTTTTATTACGGAGAGAACGGGCGTTGGAAAGGATAATTGAAGGCAGGGGAATGCGAGACGGATGTTGCCGTCTCATACGCTCCCGCACCCCGCCTCTTCTTCCTTGCCTCCTTGGCCTCCGTTCTGGAGTTCTGAAGTGATCGCCTTTCCAGAGACCGGCCAATTCCTCCAGATCAGGTATGATCAAGTCCACTGGTGGTCCGCTGATCACAGGTTTTTCAAATGTTAGCAGATAGTCTTTGGAGTATTGAATCGGCCAGAGTGATCCCAGGTGCCATACGGACGCCAAAAACAGGAATAAAGTCGGATCCATGTCGCTGAGTTTTGACGCGCTTTAACAAGCCAGAGTAGATGTTTGATGTCAAAGATGTAGATGTTTGATCAGTACAAAAAACAAACTAAAACTAAAACAAACTACTTAACAGGCTTTTAAACAAAAAAAACTCTGACAAACAAAATGGACATGCTTCCAACTGCTGCCGGTCGCTGCGTACAAATGCGCCCAAAATCTCTCACCAGTTCTAGTTCACCTTTAAGTTACTTGAATCAAATGGAAAATGAAAACATTATTTCTTACTTAAAAATTAATGACTTATTGGTGCACATGTCGTATGTCATTTAATTGCTACCTGGTACCTGTTTACATCACAGCAATGACGCTAACGACTACAGACTCTATTTGTCAGACCGTTTATATGTGCATTCAGCACAATTGTTATGTTCGCAGAATTAATGTTGTGTGTGCTTGGGTAATGCCATTTTTTTTCTTGAGAAGGGAGATGTAACATCCTGACTGTTACTGTATGTCCTAAAAGCGACACCGTAGCCCTCGGGCAAGTCTCGCATCCCGCGAGATTAGAGAGAGCAAGGGTAATAAAAGCACGTAGTGAAGAAAGCTCCGTGTCGGTTCCAGTTATTACATCCATAATATAGTTTAGCCAGTGAGCAAACATTACACAGATCACCATGTTCGACAAATTAAGGTTTTTTTTGTTTTTGTTTATTTTGCTCTGTTTAATAATTTGGAATGGATCAGTGTATAAACAGTCAGGTTAAGGCGACTGGTATAGTGGTCTGTTTGCGTCTCCGTGTGGTCTTGTTTGGGATTGCAGTGTGATTTGTAGTTATTTCTATACTGTGCATAGTTTGGATGTCAGAATCAGAATGCAAATCATTTTTATAGAACACTGTTGTCAAAGATGCCATTTGAAGCTAAACGCAGACATTTAAATTGACAGACTATGGATGAAGCCTGCTATGATTACACTGGTTTTAAAGCATGAATTTGATTTAAACAATCGGCCTATATAATATTCACATATGCAGTTCATAGGGGACATATTGTATTAGCCCTGCAGTTACAGCATGAAATGGACTACTATTTAAACCTATAACATTTATGCAACCTATTTTATCTCACAATTCTGACTTTTTTTTTCCTCACAAATACAAGTTTATATCTCCTGTTTTGCACTTTATAACTCAATTTAACTCAACGATTGCAATTGTGTCAATTCTGAGAGGGGTAAAAAGCCAAGTTTTGGATATAAATTCATGATTCTGAGTCGAGGGGAAAAGAGAGAATGAAGAGTTGATTTTTCTTATCAGAATTGTGAAATATAATCTAGGAAAATTACCTTTTTAATAATTTTTTTCCATGGCTACCATATAGACCCCCAGACAGCAAGCAATTTCGGCCCAGATCTGGCCCACATTTGGCCCACATTTAGCCTTGCTGTCTGGGCCGCTACTTTAAAATGGTCATTTTCTGCCAGATAGACTCCGCCCACAAAAAAACGCTATCACTGTTTGCAAACACCAAATTGGTCTATAATTTTTCTCTAAACAAATGTAAAAAAAACCAACAAAAAAACTCTGTTTTTGCTGTTGCACTCTATATATATATTGTGATTCATGAAAATAAATTAACATTTTTCTTTATTATTTTGGGGGAAAAAAGCTTGCAGAAAATATTTTTGTGTGAATTATCCTATACTTTACCTTGGTAGACAATTATCTTTATTTAAAATGTTTCAAGTCGTATGACTTTTCATTTTGTTATAATGGGAAAAAATCATATATACACATCACATAAAAAACATGTATGTATATATAAAAATACCATTACAGCTGCGCGGGCGGAGTGGACAGGGAAGCGGCCAGGGTGCCGGTAGCGGCCAGGGAAGCATCCAGGGAAGCGGCCAGGGCGCCGGGAGCAGACAGGGAAGCGGCCAGGCCGCCGGGAGCGGACAGGGAAGCGGCCAGGGAAGCGGTTACGGCCAGGGCAAGGAGTTGGCCAGGGAAGCGCTACGGCCAGGGTAGCAGTAGCGGCCAGGGAAGCGGCCAGGGAAGCGGCTACGGCCAGGGTAGCGGTAGGGGACAGGGAAGCGGCCAGGGAAGCGGCTACGGCCAGGGCGCTGGTAGCGGACAGGGAAGCAGCCACGGCCAGGGTCAAGGAGTTGGCCAGGGAAGCGGCTACGGCCAGGGTCAAGGAGTTGGCCAGGGAAGCGGCTACGGCCAGGGTCAAGGAGTTTGCCAGGGAAGCGGCTACGGCAAGGGTCAAGGAATTGGTCAGGGAAGGGGCTACGGTCAGGGAACTGGTAGTGGCCAAGGCGTGGGTCAGGGAAGCGGTTATGGCCAGGGTCAAGGAGTTGGCTGGGGTAGCGGTCAGTGATATGGTCATGAACAGTGATATGGTCATGAGTGATGAACTGGTCTTTGACACTTTCATAGGAATTTTGCATAACACCTACTGGATCTCTTCAATTCAGTTCTTTATTCTGGAGGACCCCCCCCCCCCCCTTTTGCTACAACAGTTCAGAAAGACTCTGTCTCTCTGCCTCCTTCAATTAAATAAAAAGAAAATTGCTTGACAAAATATTCCACATTATGTCATGGGGACTCAAATGGCACCAGATGGTTTCTGCACCTTCTGCAAAACAAGCCTATGAATGCCTGAGGTTAGGATCTCATTAATTCTGCCAAAATAAAACTTCCAGTGATGGAGAAGAGCATGCTTTTGTGCATTTGCATTATAAATCAGTGTCATGAGCCTTTTGCACATGCTTAAAGCAAACCAGTAAAGTTCAGATGGATGATGATTGTAATGGGCCAGGCAGCAATGTAATGACATCATATAACTCAAATTATCTGCATAGCATGTGTGAAAGACTCCAATGCAAATATGAAGTAGTAATTTTATGACGAATGAATCTTTTAAGTGAGTATAATCAGCTGTGTCATATGGTATTCAAGACTACACAACATTATTATATTCTCTTTAGCTTTACATGATTATTATTGAAAATTATCTGATGAATGAGTGACCGTTTTTGATAAATTTAAAGGGAGCGCTCTTTCCATGCTGTATACCAGTGGTTCCCAATTCTGGTCCCGGAGAACCTCCAACACTGCACATCTGCACCTCCAACGGTGCAGAGTTTGGCTCCAACCCTGATCAAAGTCACCTGCCTGTGATTTTCTAATGATACCAAAAACACTGATTAGCATGCTCAGGTGTGTTTGACTAGGGTTGGAGCCAAACTCTGCACCGCATTGGCCCTCCAGGGCAAGATTTGAATAGCCCTGCTCCAAGACCTCAGATGTGTGCATCAGAGAGGGTTTTCACACTGGCAGTTTAGTGCGGAACAGGGCACGGTTCGAATGAAAAATCGCTTATGTGAACGCTGTCATCGGACCCTGGTGCACACTGGAGTACCGAACCCGAGACTACCTGAAGAAGATGGTCTGAGTTTGGTTGCTCCTGAACTGTGGCACGGTTTGTGCAACATGGATTCGGGTGCACACTTGTTCAGGAAGTAAAGTATCTTGCGCATGCGTAACACTGTCGATATGATTGTTTCCTCAACATACGAGAGAGCCGAGGTTGATTCCACACACTCCTAAAAGTCAAAATTAAATAAATTAAAATAAATAATTAAAATAATAATAATAATAATAATTCATTACATTTATATAGCGCTTTTCTAGGCACTCAAAGCGCTTTACATAGTCTGGGGGTATCTCCTCATCCACCACCAGTGTGCAGCATCCACCTGGATGATGCGACGGCAGCCATAGTGCGCCAGAACGCCCACCACACACCAGCTTACTGGTGGAGAGGAGACAGAGTGATGAAGCCAATCAGCAGATATGGGGATTGTTAGGAGGCCATGATGGTCAGAGGCCAATGGGCGAATTTAGCCAGGATGCCGAGGTCACACCTCTACTCTTTTCGAAAGACATCCTGGGATTTTTAATGACCACAGAGAGTCAGGACCTCGGTTTAACGTCTCATCCGAAGGACGGTGCTTGTTGACAGTATAGTGTCCCCATCACTACACTGGGGCGCTAGGACCCACACAGACCACAGGGTGAGCACCCCCTGCTGGCCTCACTAGCACCTCTTCCAGCAGCAACCAAGTTTTCTCAGGAGGTCTCCCATCCAGGTACTGACCAGGCTCAGCCCTGCTTAGCTTCAGTGGGAAACCGGTCTTGGGCTCCAGGGTGATATGGCTGCCGGTATATGTATTATTAAAATGTATTATTATGCTGTGCATAATAGCACCAAAATAGCGAAAAAAATTATGCACCTATGCTCAGTCGTGTTGTGTTCTTCATGCGTTTTCCATGTGCGTTTGCGATGACGTAAGGTGACTGCAAACGCACCTGGGTTTGATACAACTATTGAGTGTGAAAGCAGACCACGCTGCGGGCGGCGCCAGGAACAATCGCATTTGGACCTCAGCAAACGAGTCCAGTGTAAAAGCCTTCAGATAAGGTGACTTTTTTTACGCGGTTCGGCCTTTCGTCCACACGAAAACGCAGTTTCAGGGCACCGAAACCGAACATTTTTGAAAACTATGGCCAGGGTGAGCATTTTCAGAAACGCCGGTTGCAGTGTTGTCGTGTGGACAGTATAACCGGGGTTTTTGCCTTGCGACGTCAGAGTGTGCGCCGTTATCCGCTGTGTTTGACGTCAGATTGTGCACTGCTGACTGCTTCTGATTGGCCAAGGTGACTTTACAATTTGGGTTATATCGCCGCCTGCTGGTGTGGCATGCTCTTGACAGCGCTTGATAGCATGTTTTGTAAGGATGGCTGGAGCGAAACAGTCGTTCCGAAGCTTTGCGAGATCCCGAAGCGCAGATGTGTCGAAACACTGATCCGAAGCGTGATTTGAAACACCCATGTCACGTGACTATGACCAAACGAAGCCTCGAAGTGTTTCACTAATTGTTTCATCAGGTGTGGTCCGCCGAATCAGCGTTTGATTGGAACGGTCGGGAACAGACCACACAATCGCACATCTGTATAAAAGTGTATAAATAAACGCATTTTGACCTCGTGGGTTTTTGTGAGAGGAGTTTGACTTTGAGATAGCGGATTTTTGGTGATATAGTGACGATTTGATTAGTTATAGGCAATTTAGACTTACATTTACATTTACACAACACATTGACTGAGAGGCTAGAGACAGACAGAGTATACATATAGTGACACATTAATAGATACATAGATATAAATATATATAGACAGCTAGATTAATAGATAGATACATATATAGATAGATTACAGATACATATATAAATACATATATTATAGATAGATACATATATAGATAGATTATAGATACATATATAAATACATATATTATAGATAGATACATATATAGATACATAGATTATAGATACATATCTAGATACATAGATCGATTCATATATAGATAGATAGATTTGGATAGATAGATAAAATGGAAGCTCCCCAGAAGAGATGCCGTACATCTGTGGTGTGGGAGCATTTCCATTTAGAAACCCCAAATAAAGTGAGATGTGTGTATTGTGATCGGCAGCTAGCCTACTGCAACAATACATCATCCATGATGCGCCATTTGAGGAGCACTCATCCTGCCATTTTGCAGGGTGCAGAGGATGGCATTCCCCCTGTACCTAGGCCTGCTACTGACACTGCTGGGCCATCTAAGCAAGTGTTGTTGCTTTGGGATATAATTATAATTGAAATATAATTACAACCTTTTGGGACACTGTTTATAAAGTTTATAAGTTATATAAAGCACTGATTATAAACACTGGAAGGTTTCCAAATAATGAACCAGTAGGCTATACTTTTAATAGATGTGCACTAATTGAAGCTGTATTTTTCCAATGTATTTGTCTGAAAGTATGTTTTGTCTTCTCTTTTAAAAGTCAGACAGAGGGAATTGGATGTGGCTCTTATAAACATGGTGGTGAAGGATCTGCAGCCCTTCACCATCGTGGACGATGAGGGATTCAGGGCATTTGTGAACAAGCTTGATCCAAGCTATGTCCTCCCATCCCGGAAGGTGCTTAAAATAATGGTCAGCGAAAAGTACAACAAAGCCAAGGAGAAGACAATGGAGGACCTACAAAAGGCCGAATTTGTTAGCCTTACAGCTGACATGTGGTCCTCCATTAATATGGATGGATATCTTGGTGTGACTTGCCATTACATAACACCAGAGGCAAAAATGGCAACTGTTGTACTGGGTGTAAGGAGGTTTTACCAAACCCACACAGCCCAGCATCTCATGGAGGCTAAAGCCTTGCTAATGGCTGAGTGGGGAATAACCTCCAAAGTTGAGTGCATGGTGACTGACAATGCATCTAACATGATCCTAAGTGCCCAGCTACTCCACCTTCGCCATGTCCCATGTTTTGCTCATACTTTAAATTTGATTGTGAAAAAGGCACTAGATCAAACCCCAGTCATCAATGAAATACGCCAGAAAGATAGTGGGGTTGTTCAGATCCAGCTGCAAAGCAAAGGACAAGCTTGTGGAGATGCAGAGCTTGATGGGAAGACCAACTCTGAAACTGATACAGGAGGTTGACACGAGATGGAACAGCACATTTGACATGCTACAGCGCTTGTATGACCAACGTGAACCAGTGGCTGCTGCACTTTCCAACTTAAACAATGATCAGAATCAGAATCAGAATGAGCTTTATTGCCAGGTATGTTCACACATACGAGGAATTTGTTTTCGTGACAGAGCTCCGCAGTGCAACATAACAGCGACAGAACAAAAAACACAATAAGGAATAAAAAATACAAAAAAATACAAATAGGTGGGTAAGGATTGACAATATACAAATTGACAATGTATGGCAGGTATATTAAAATGAGCATTTATGTATGTACATGTATATTATGTGGAAAAATTTTAACTGTACGCTAAGTATGTGTGTTTGGATAAATAAGTGTATGTGTATATAAATATAAATATAAATATAAGTAGTATAGTGTGTTCCATGTATGTACATGTATATTATGTGCAAAAGATTTACGTGTACGCTAAGTATGTGTGTTGGATAAAAAGTGTAGTGTATATAAATATAAATAGTGTAGTGTGTCCCACAGTTATTATCAGCTGTTCATAAGATGGATTGCCTGAGGGAAGAAACTGTTCCTGTGTCTGGTCGTTCTGGTGCTCAGTGCTCTGTAGCGTCGACCAGATGGCAACAGTTCAAAGAGGGAGTGATTGAAAGAGGGAGGGTCCAGAGTGATTTTAACAGCCCTTTTGCTCACTCTGGATAAGTACAGTTCTTGAATAGATGGGAGGGTTGTACCGATGATTCGCTCAGCAGTCCGGACTACCCTCTGTAGTCTTCTGAGGTCCGATTTAGAAGCTGAGCTGAACCAGACAGTTACTGAAGTGCAGAGGATGGATTCGATGATGGTGGAGTAGAACTGTTTCAGCAGATCCTGTGGCAGGTTAAACTTCCTCAGCTGGCGAAGGAAGTACAACCTCTGCTGGGCCTTTTTCACAATGGAGTCAATGTGAATGTCCCACTTCAGGTCCTGAGAGATAGTGGTGCCCAGGAACCTGAATGACTCCACTGCAGTCACAGTGCTGTTCATGATGGTGAGTGGGGGGAGTGCAGGGGGGTTTCTCCTGAAGTCCACGATCATCTCCACTGTTTTGAGCGTGTTAAGCTCCAGGTTGTTGAGACTGCACCAGACAGCCAGCTCTTTAACCTCCTGTCTGTAAGCAGACTCGTCACCGTCCTGAATGAGGCCGATGAGTGTGGTGTCATCTGCAAACTTCAGGAGCTTGACAGAGGGGTCCTTAGATGTGCAATCGTTAGTGTACAGGGAGAAGAGCAGTGGGGAGAGAACACAGCCCTGGGGAGCTCCGGTGCTGATTGTACGGGTGCTGGATGTGTATTTTCCCAGCCTCACTAGCTGCTGCCTGTCTGTCAGGAAGCTGTTGATCCACTGACAGACGGAGGTGGGCACGGAGAGCTGAGTTAGTTTGGGCAGGAGGAGGTTTGGGATGATCGTATTAAAAGCCGAGCTGAAGTCCACAAACAGGATCCTCACATAGGTTCCCGGTCTGTCTAGGTGTTGCAGAACATAATGCAGTCCGATGTTTACTGCATCGTCCACAGACCTGTTTGCTCTGTAGGCAAACTGAGGAGGATCTAGCATGGGTCCAGTGATGTCCTTCAGGTGGGCCAGCACCAGTTTTTCAAATGACTTCATGACTACAGACGTTAGAGCCACAGGCCTGTTGTCATTTAGTCCTGTAATTTTGGGTTTCTTGGGGATGGGGATGATGGTGGAGCGTTTGAAGCATGAAGGGACTTCGCACAGCTCCAGTGATCTGTTGAAGATCTGTGTGAAGATGGGGGCCAGCTGGTCAGCACAGGATTTCAGACAGGCTGGTGTAACACAATCTGGGCCTGGTGCTTTTTTCCTTTTCTGCTTCCTGAAGACCTGGCGCACCGCATCTTCGCTGATCTGTATTGCAGGTGTGGGGGAGGGGGGGATGCAGGAGGTGTGAATGGTGAGAGCGCTTGATTGGAGAGGTGTTCAGGGTGGGTTGCAGGAGTTGTGAGTGGTGTGAACAGTTGTTTGGAGAGGCATTCAGGGTTGGTTGCAGGAGTTGTGAATGGTGAGAGCGGTTGATTGGAGAGGTGTTCAGGGTGGGTTGCAGGAGTTGTGAGTGGTGTGAACAGTTGTTTGGAGAGGCATTCAGGGTTGGTTGCAGGAGTTGTGAATGGTGTGAATGGTTGTGTGGGGAGGTGTTCAGGGCAGGTGATGGGTGTTCTTTCAAACCTGCAGTAAAACTCGTTCAGATCGTCTGCCAGTCGTTGATTTTCCACAGTGCTGGGGGGTGGTGTCTTGTAATTGGTGATCTTCTTTAGACTTTTCCACACTGATGCGGAGTCGTTCGAAGTGAACTGAGTCCTTATTTTTTCAGAATAATTCCTCTTTGCCACTTTGATCTCCTTTTCCAGTGTGTATTTAGCCTGTTTATACAAGACATTGTCCCCCTTCCTGTAAGCATCTTCTTTGGCCTGACGGAGCTGTCTGAGTTTTGCAGTGAACCACGGTTTGTCATTGTTGTAATTTAGTTGAGTCTTGGTAGGAATACACATATCCTCACAGAAACTGATATATGATGTTACGGTCTCTGTGAGTTCGTCCAGATCGGTGGCAGCAGCTTCAAAAACACTCCAATCAGTGAGGTCAAAACAAGATTGTAAATCCTGCTCTGCTTCATTAGTCCATCTTTTTACAGTCCTTAATACAGGTTTAGCTGATTTTAGTTTCTGCCTGTAGGTCGGTATATGATGAACCAGAAGGTGATCAGAACGTCCCAAAGCTGCTCGTGGAACAGAGTGAAATGCATCCTTTATTGTTGTGTAACAGTGATCCAATATATTACTGTCTCTTGTGGGACAAGTAACATGCTGTCTGTATTTTGGCAGTTCACGGGAGAGATTGGCTTTATTAAAGTCCCCAAGAATGATTAAAACAGAGTCTGGGTGTTGTTGTTCTGTCTCTGTGATCTGCTCAGCGAGTTTCTGTAAAGCTGAGCTCACGTGCGCTTGAGGAGGGATGTAAACACTAACCAGAATGAACGAATGAAACTCCCGCGGCGAATAGAACGGCTTGCAGTTAATGAAGAGCGTTTCGAGATTTGAGCAGCACGTCTTCTTTAACACAGTTACATCTGTACACCACCGTTCATTGATGTAAAAGCATGTCCCGCCGCCGCGCGATTTCCCCGTTGATTCTGCGTCGCGATCCGCTCTAAACAGCTGAAAGCCCGGCAGATGGAGCGCGCTGTCCGGTATGGTGTCATTCAGCCAAGTTTCCGTGAAACACAGAGCAGCAGAGTGAGAGAAATCTTTATTTGTCCGAGAGAGCAGAAGCAGTTCGTCCGTTTTGTTGGGTAGAGAGCGGAGATTTGCCAGATGGATGCTATGCAACGGCGTTCGAAATCTGCGTTTTCTGAGTCTCACGAGCGCTCCCGCTCGCTTTCCCCGTCTGCGCGTCCTCTTGAAGCGTGTGATCAGCGCAGCCGCTCCGCCGACAAGAATGTCCAGCAAAACATCAGAATAGTCGAAAACCGGTGAAATATCGGGAGATGTGTGTTGCCGAATATCCAGCAATTCGTCCCTGGTGAAACTGATTGCAGGAATATAACTAAAGACAGGACAAACTAACAAAAACACAAAAACAACTGCAGAGCACGTCACGGAGGCAGCCATCCTGTATCGGCGCCACTCGTCTAGCTACTGCTCCCCTGACAAGTATTGATTATGACATTATTGAACAATCATTGTCAATACTGCAACCATTCAAACTCGCAACAACAGAGATGTCAGAGGAAAAGAGAGTGTCTGCTTCAAAGCTTATACCACTGTACAGGATGTTGCAGCACAAGCTTAAACAGAAAAAAGGAAATGCAACGCAGGAATCAACTGTTCAATTAGGTAGGCCACAATGACCATACTACCCATGTGATTGGCCATAACTGTCATATTATTGTCATTATTATAAATATGTGTTTCTCCTGTTTTGGCTCATAGGCTCACATCTGCAAGAAGGTCTGCACTCCAGATGTGGAGGTTATGAGAGTTTTAGAGCCTTGGCACTGGCTACACTGCTGGACCCAAGGTTAAAAAATGTGGCATTTGGAAATGCTGCCAAAGCCCAGGAAGCTGAAAAGCATATCACACTGGAGTGTGCTTCACTGATGTGTTCAAACACAAATCCTGGTGAGCAGTTTCAGTCTGTGTTATGTTATGTAATCTGAATCATGAAATATAATATATCCTTCATGTATGCCGTCAGTTTAGGATTTGTTACTAATTGCTGTTTTCATTTTTATTCAAACCCAGAAATGTCAACACCACACCCATCATCATCATCATCATCACCATCACCATCAACATCAACACCAGTAGAAACACAGGACAGTTTATGGGAACTTTTTGATACTCGCATCCATCAAACCAAGATGATACACAATGCTACAGCTGATGCCACAGTGGAAGTGAAAAAATACATCAACGATGCGTATTTGCCCAGAACTCATGATCCACTAACTTACTGGAAAGAGAGAGCAGTAATCTTTCCTCATTTGTATGTCCTTGCAAAAAAATATCTTTGTATGCCAGCAACAAGTGTCCTTTGTGAGAGGATTTTTTCAAAGGCTGGAGAAATTATCTGTAAAAAAAAGAAGTAGGCTAAGTCCTTCCACAGCAGATAAATTAATATTTTTGAATAAAAATCTCTAAAAAAGTGAGACATTGTGGCTTGATTTCTTTTATTAATATTCATTTTTCATGACCAAAATAACATTATGCACAGTGAGGAGCCTATAGGTTACAAGCTTCACATATTAGAACATTATAATAATAAAAAAACAACACATTTTTTTAATGGCTCGTCAAGGTTGTTTCAGATCAACACCTGCAAGTGACCACTAGGTGTCACCGTTGAGACGGGTGTCGGATTGATTCGAAGCCTCGAAACAATATGGCACATTTGGTTCAACTGTTTCATTGGTTCACGAGGCCTCGATTTTGCCATCACTAATGTTTTGGCGTTTTCATGTGGACGGGATTTTTTTTTTAAACGCAGGAGGAAAAACTCCGGTTATAAAAATACCCATGTCCGTGTGGACTAGGCCTATGAGAGACACCAATAACGTGAATGGTTTGAATCCAGCATTCATCTCATACAACCCCAATCAAACACACCTGAACAAGCTAATCAAGGCCTTCCATTCAGATTACTAGAAAGCTACTGCCAGGTGAGTTTGATCAGGGTTGGAGTTGACCTAATCTCCTTGGATCTTTAAAACCCCATTTACAGAGGATGCTGTTACAACAACACACTTATTTGTTTTAGTTTTATGTGCTTTACTGTTTGCTCTTTCTGGCACACCAATTCATTTTCCAGCAGAGACCATTGTGAGATCGTAGGCTGGGAGGATGACAGCTCAAGTGTATTGCTTGTTTGGTTCTGTTTTATTGTGTCTGTTTGGAAGCTTGAACATAACCGATGCTACTCTAGGTGAGATGATCTGTTGACTTCATTACACAGCCTGAAGAAACAAAAAAATAAGTGACTCGGTCTTTGAATGTAGGAATAGGTAGATTTTTAAAATGCTTGATTTTTGAAGCAGATAAATATGTAATATTTGTATTAAGATTTGAGCCATATTGCCAAGCTGGTGAAGCTGACGGACTTGCTGTCCCATCAAAGATGTTCTTCTGATCGTCGTGTTTCCAGTGAGCCTGGTTCAAGTGAGTTTCAGTTTATAATGGATGCTGGGGGTCCTCCAAAAAAATCAAATGTTTTTTTTTTTTGGTCCATCGATTTTAATGAGGGGAAAAAATTAAAAATTTTGCCTTCTGTTACTCTCGTCAAGTAGGTTTGAATTCCTCCTTTTAGGGTAGTTTAAAACACCGGATGGCTTTACAAAATACACTGGACTAATTCTTGGAATAAAATTCTTTGTCATAAGTCTTTTGCTGTATATTTGACATGGCATACAGTCCATACACATAAACTAAAGCTGACTGTCTTTGTCCATGCAGTGAAACCAGGTCAATGTCCTGACCCAAAGAACATTCCACTGCCTGCTAAAAACTGTGTCCATGATGGCCAGTGTCCTGCCACACAGAAATGTTGCCCAACCACCAGTGGCCATGGATGCAGTGAACCAAGCGGCCAGGGAAGCTGTCAGAGCGCGGGCCAGGGAAGCGGCCAGGGCGCCGGACAGGGTGCTGGTCAGGGAAGCGGACAGGGTGCCGGTCAGGGAAGCGGCCAGGGTCAGGGAAGCGGCCTGGGAAGCGGTCAGGGAAGTGGCCAGGGCCAGGGTGCTGGCCAGGGCGCCGGCCAGGGTCAGGGAAGCGGCCAGGGCGCCGGCCAGGGTCAGGGAAGCGGCCAGGGCGCCGGTCAGGGAAGCGGCCAGGGCGCCGGCCAGGGCCAGGGAAGCGGCCAGGGCGCCGGCCAGGGCCAGGGAAGCGGCCAGGGCGCCGGCCAGGGCCAGGGAAGCGGCCAGGGCGCCGGCCAGGGCCAGGGAAGCGGCCAGGGCGCCGGACAGGGCCAGGGAAGCGGACAGGGCGCCGGACAGGGCCAGGGAAGCGGACAGGGTGCGGGAAGTGGACAGGGTGCCGGCCAGGGAAGCGGACAGGGCCAGGGTGCCGGCCAGGGAAGCGGACAGGGTGGTGGTCAGGGAAGCGGTCAGGGCGTGGGTCAGGGAACTGGTTTTGGTCAGGGAAGCGGCTATGGCCAGGGAACTGGTAGTGGACAGGGAGTTGGTCAGGGAAGCGGCTATGGCCAGGGAACTGGTAGTGGACAGGGAGTTGGTCAGGGTAGCGGCTACGGTCAGGGAAGCGGCTATGGCCAGGGAACTGGTAGTGGACAGGGAGTTGGTCAGGGAAGCGGCTATGGCCAGGGATCTGGTAGTGGACAGGGAGTTGGTCAGGGAAGCGGCTATGGCCAGGGAACTGGTAGTGGACAGGGAGTTGGTCAGGGAAGTGGCTACGGTCAGGGAAGCGGCTATGGCCAGGGAACTGGTAGTGGACAGGGAGTTGGTCAGGGAAGCGGCTACGGTCAGGGAAGCGGCTATGGCCAGGGGACTGGTAGTGGCCAGGGAGTTGGTCAGGGAAGTGGCTATGGTCAGGGAAGCGGCTATGGCCAGGGGACTGGTAGTGGCCAGGGAGTTGGTCAGGGAAGCGGCTACGGCCAGGGATCTGGTAGTGGACAGGGAGTTGGTCAGGGAAGCGGCTATGGCCAGGGAACTGGTAGTGGACAGGGAGTTGGTCAGGGAAGTGGCTACGGTCAGGGAAGCGGCTATGGCCAGGGGACTGGTAGTGGCCAGGGATTTGGTCAGGGAAGCGGCTACGGTCAGGGAAGCGGCTATGGCCAGGGGACTGGTAGTGGCCAGGGAGTTGGTCAGGGAAGCGGCTATGGTCAGGGAAGCGGCTATGGCCAGGGGACTGGTAGTGGACAGGGAGTTGGTCAGGGAAGTGGCTACGGTCAGGGAAGCGGCTATGGCCAGGGGACTGGTAGTGGCCAGGGATTTGGTCAGGGAAGCGGCTACGGTCAGGGAAGCGGCTATGGCCAGGGGACTGGTAGTGGACAGGGAGTTGGTCAGGGAAGTGGCTACGGTCAGGGAAGCGGCTATGGCCAGGGGACTGGTAGTGGCCAGGGAGTTGGTCAGGGAAGCGGCTACGGCCAGGGATCTGGTAGTGGACAGGGAGTTGGTCAGGGAAGCGGCTATGGCCAGGGAACTGGTAGTGGACAGGGAGTTGGTCAGGGAAGCGGCTATGGCCAGGGATCTGGTAGTGGTCAGGGAAGTGGTCCGTGATGTGGTCAGGGAAATTGTGGTCTTTGAAACTTTTCTTGGCATTTTGCATAACGCCTACTGGAGATCTTTTCAATTCAGTGCGGTGTTCATAAGAATTTTTCCCTTTTTGCTACAACATTTCAGAAAGACTGTATCTCTGCCCCCTTCCCTTAAATAAAAAGAGAATTGCTTGATTGTAAGTTGTGTTGTTTGAATTTCTCACATAACCCAGTTCTGGCATCAGTGCTTTGTGTAAGTTCCTCTCCATGAGACCTGGACATTTGCAGTATTAGACAATTATTTTTTTTTTTTTAAAACTAAATATACCACATGTCATGGGGACTCAAATGGCACCAGCTCTTTTCCGCACCTTCTGTAAACTTTTTTTATTTATTTTTGTCTTCTCAAAACATCTCATTAATTCTGAAATAAAACTCCCAGTGATAGAGAAGAGCATGCTTTTGTGCATCTGCATTATAAATCAGTGTCATGAGCCTTTAGCACCGTCTGAATAAAGCAAACCAGTAAAGTTCAGATGGATGATGGTTGTAATGGGGGTATAATCGACTACAGTGACCTTCAGCAGGGTTCGAAATGACTTGGGACTCTTGGGGGGTCCCCTAAAATTTTATTAATTAGCAAACAAATGTATGATCAAAAAAGAGAGAGGTAATCGAAGCCCTCACCCCGCTGCAAATATCTACATGCTTACATCGCCGACCCACCCATATAGACACAGAGTAAAATGAAATTCTGAAAAACTATCTATCACTTCTTGCTTCACTACTCCTTCCAATACTTCCCGAAAACAATTTCACCTGATGATTTGGGTAGCTCTTTATGTAAAGTTCGAGGATGATTGGTGTAATTTTGTAGGGCCGGCCTAGTGCTTCTGCATAGAAAATAATAAAGTACAAGCATATATAAATGCAATAGAACAAAAATACATTTGAAATAAAGCAGTGCTTTTGGTTTTTCAGGTAAATTAACTGTATTTAGTTACAGAAATCGAATAAATTAAATGTAAAATAACACTGCATTCAATGTATACATTGAATATGATTCATATAATACAGTTCATCTTTAGCTACAAAAGCGTATTTTCTCTTTCTCTTTTGTTGTTTGATTGACTTTGGTGACACAAATAGCTGCAGGTATATTGGGTTGCTGTCCCTTTAAGATAAATGCATTTATCTAATACCGGTAATGACACGCATCCGTTTTCTTTCTCCAACTGCGTTTATGGGGAAACTCGTTGAGACGGGCACTTTGACTTCTTTTTTTTGGACACATCGTTCATTTTTTTTTCGTTCAAACACCGATAAGAAAGACAAGGGAATTCGGTGTTCTGTTCACGAACTTCTGTCTGCGACTTTGTGGCTCTGTGCGCCGACAGACCAGTCTACATTTGGATGTTTAACATAAATATATAGCCTACAGATACAGCAAAGACAACGTTGGCAGTATTGACGGCAAAATAGGCTACAGCATATTTCGTTCTGTATTGACAGGAAGTTTTTTAAAGCAGAATTTGATGAGAATTCGATGCAGTTGCAGATACCATAGAGAAAAAGAACCACTAGGCGGGAGGCGCCGAAAAGTGCGCTGTTTTTGCATCCCTGATATCTGCAATTTCCCCCAACAGCCATGCTATCTCATAAGCACAATTTACCCTTGAAAAAAGTTGGTGATCTTTCCTTTTCCTCTTTTTCTCTCCATGTGCAGGATGCTAAATTAAGAAAAATAATATTAGCTTCCCAGATTGCTTACCAAGCTCTCATGTGCAGTCATGCTCGCAGATCATTTGGCTTTATACACATAAGTTACAGCTAGCAAGAAAAGTTGACAAACGTACTCTTCTACCGATCGCTCTGCGAGACAGACTGAAAAAAGACCTCGACAAGATGGAAGAGAGCAACATAATTTGCAAAGTGACAGAGCCCACACAATGGGTTAATGCCCTTGTTGTTGTGGAAAAACCCCAGACTGGCAAGCTGAGGATCTGCCTGGACCCCAGAGACCTCAACAAGGCGATAAAAAGGCCACACTACCCCTTACCGACTTTAGAGGATGTCACCACAAAGCTCGCTGCAGCGAAGTACTTCAGCGTCCTCGACGCCAGATCAGGCTATTGGGCCATAAAGCTGAGTACAACGTCATCCCTCCTAACAACATTTAACACCCCATTCGGCAGATACAGGTTCCTGAGGCTGCAACCCGGAATCAATTCAGCTCAAGACGAATTCCAAAGGCGCGTCGAAGAGACATATGAGGGCCTCACAGGTGTAGCTGCCATCGTCGACGACATACTCGTTTTCGGCAAGACAAAGCTTGAACACGACAACAACCTCAGGGACATGCTGAAATGGACAAGAGAAAGAGGGGTAACGCTAAGTCCTGATAAATGCCAAATATGTGTATCAGAGGTCAGCTACTTTGGCCACACGCTCTCGCGAGAAGGTGTCAAGCCAGACGAAAAACCCATTGCCTATGCTTCCAAGTCACTCAACAGCACCGAAGTGAATTATGCTCAGATACAGAAGGAACTTTATGCAGTTTTATTCGGCTGTAAGCGTTTTCACGAATACATGTAGGGCCGGAGAGTGATTGTAGAATCCGACCACAAACCTCTGGAAGCTATCCTACGAAAACCGCTGGCTGCAGCACCACCGCGGCTACAGAGGATGATACTACAGCTCCAGTAATATAACATACACATCATCCACCGGCCCGGAAAGGACATACCAGTGGCCGATACATTGTCCCGAAAATCCATCGAGCACCAAGACAGCAGCCTTATGGAGAGCATGGAAGCACAGGTACATACACAGGTACTGGAGATCAAGGACGTAACAGCACAGGATGCACAGCTTACTGTGCTCAGAAGAGCCACACAGAACGGATGGCCAGACGAAAGGAGTAAATGCCCACCCAGCATCCAAGAATATAGGAACCACCGAGATGAGATCTCCGAGATGGAAGGAATACTTTTCAAAGGTGAGAAAATCATAGTTCCCCTGAACCTCAGAGGAGACATAACCCCCTCGTGCACGCAGGACACATGGGCATGGAGAAAAGCAAACACAGAGCACGAGACCTCCTGTTCTGGCCCGGGATGGGCAAACAAATAGAAGCAACGGTAGAACAGTGCAGTATATGCCAGGAATGACATGATGCTAACCCCAAAGAACCACTGTGGTCCCATGACTTACCCGAGAGACCATGGCAAGTGATAGGCACAGACCTCTTCACATGGAACACTCAAAACTTCATTGTCATTGTAGACTAATACAGTAGATTCTTTGAAATGGAGCAGCTCACAAATACCACCTCACTTGCAGTAATCGCCAAACTCAAGTCCGTGATCGCTCGTCACGGCATTGCAGAGACAGTCATCAGTGACAACGGACCATGCTACAGCTCTGAGGAGTTCCGCCGCTTCGCAAATGCATGGGACTTCACCCACACCACCACAAGTCCGCGTTACCCACAGAGCAACGGCCTTGCTGAAAAGACCATCCAGACAGCAAAGCGCATCCTGGACAAAGCAAAAGCTGGAAACACAGACCCCTACCTCGCTCTGCTGGAGTACAGGAAAACTCCAGTTGACAACCTTCAGTCACCGGCCCAGCTTCTGATGAGCCGACGACTGTGCTCCATACTCCCAGCGACCAGTAGGCATCTGCAGCCACAGGTAGCACCTCAAAGAGCTGTTCAAAACAGACATAAGGCACGACAACACCGCCAACAAGCATACTTCAACAGAGGCACCAAGCCACTGCCTCACCTACCTGCCGGCACACCCATTCGTTTCCATCAGGAAGATGGCTCCTGGAGACCTGCAACGGTAACACAACAGCAGAGATGCTCAATACACCAAAGACACACAGCATGCAGACACACACACCAATAACACACAGCCACCCCCGCTCCCCCCCAAACCTGCGGACCGTCCGCAACCAACAAAAGCCCAATTACACACAGGGGCGGACTTTACCATTAGGCAAAGGTCTGCAATTGCCTTGGGCCCCGAGCTACCTAGGGGCCCCCAAAATGCCCCATTAACTTGCGTAAAGATTTTTTTTTTTTACTTCGTGCAAAATATATATTTTTAAAACTCAATTTGCGAAAAATGGCATCAAATCATTAGTGTCGCAGACAGGAGGGCCCCCCCCCACCTCACTACATTGGACTATTCCATTATTTCACTTACTGCGCATCTGCGAAAGTGACAAGGCTGTAATGCGCCAAAAAACTGACGAAGAAAAAGTGATTGACAGTGATAGACAGAGTGTACAGAGAGAGAGTGTTGACAGTAAAAATGAAGCGAAGCTACCCAAGCGGTGCTGGAAAAAGGAAGAAACGGGAGGAAAGCAAAAAGTTTTTAGCAAAATTGCCGAAGGTAACAAACTTTTTTGTGATAACCGGCCCCGCTGACAATGACAACAACGCTAACACCATCACGACTGTTAGCACTGCTGCTAGCATGGAGGAGCTACCCGTTGCCGCCGGCGCCGACAATGCTAGCCCAGGCTGCTTAAGCGATATTGCTGCTAACGTTACATGCACGGCAATTTTACAGGATGAGGAGGATCCTTCAACTGCAGCTGCAGGTAACAAAACTTCCGCGTTCACTTTCAGTGACAGTGATAATAATGATGACGACGTCTATGACGAAAAAGACGACAATTCCATTTCCAATGAACAACTAATGAGTACTAGCAGTCATTCTGACCAATGTGTTACACTTGAACTTGAAGATGATGACCCAGCACTCTGGCCAAAACATCTCACTGACAAAGAGCGCTGCTCAATAGTGCAGAGAGGCCCAGTTCAGAGCAAGGATAGAATTTATCCTAAAAATCAAGAGGGCAGAAGATTTACAAACAGCAATTATTACCTGCAAATGAAGAATGGAGAAAAAATAAAGAGGTCCTGGCTCGTGTACAGTGAAAAAAATGACTGTGTTTTGTGCTTTTGTTGCTGCTTGTTAGGTAACCGAGAAAAGGCCACTCAGCTAAGTGCAGATGGGTTTAATTACTGGAAAAATCTTTCTGCACACTTGAGACAGCATGAGAGGTCTGCAGAACACATCACAAACATGGATGCTTGGCGCAATCTTTCACAGAAACTACAAACCAACACAGCTATAGATCAGGTAAACCAAGATCTAATTGCTTTTGTAGTAAACCGCTGGAAAGAGATTTTAAGACGACTTATTGCAATTGTAAACCATCTGGCAGAGCACAATCTTGCATTTCGTGGCCACTTTGTTTGAGGCTGGTAATAGAAAGTTTCTTGGACAAGTGCAATTAATGGCTCAGTTTGACCCAGTGATGCGAGAGCATCTGAGGAGAATTCAGGCAAAACCGCTAAGTGACACCTATTTAAGCAAGAATATCCAAAATGATTTCCCTTGTGGCAAAACTGACACTGACACACACACACAGACACACTCACTCACACACACACACACACACACACACTCACTCACACAGACTCACTCACACACACAGACACACTCACTCACTCACACACACAGACACACTCACTCACTCACTCACACACACAGACACACTCACTCACTCACTCACTCACACAGACACACTCACTCACTCACTCACTCACACAGACACACTCACTCACTCACACACAGACAGACACACTCACTCACTCACTCACTCACACAGACACACTCACTCACTCACTCACTCACTCACACAGACACACTCACTCACTCACTCACTCACTCACTCACACACAGACAGACACACTCACTCACTCACTCACTCACTCACACACTCACTCACACACAGACAGACACACTCACTCACACACAGACAGACACACTCACTCACTCACACAGACACACTCACACAGACACTCACACAGACACTCTCACTCACTCACTCACTCACTCACTCACACACTCACTCACACACAGACAGACACACTCACTCACACACAGACAGACACACTCACTCACTCACACAGACACACTCACACAGACACTCACACAGACACACTCACTCACTCACACAGACACACTCACACAGACACTCACACAGACACACTCACTCACTCACACAGACACACTCACACAGACACTCACACAGACACACTCACTCACTCACACACAGACAGACACACTCACTCACTCACTCACTCACTCACACAGACACACTCACTCACTCACTCACACAGACACACTCACTCACTCACTCACACACACAGACACACTCACTCACTCACTCACTCACTCACACAGACACACTCACTCACTCACTCACACAGACACACTCACTCACTCACTCACACACACAGACACAGACACACTCACTCACTCACTCACTCACTCACTCACTCACTCACACACACACAGACACACTCACTCACTCACTCACTCACTCACACAGACACACTCACTCACTCACTCACTCACTCACACAGACACACTCACTCAGAGACACTCACCCACACAGACACACTCACTCACTCACTCACACAGACACACTCACTCACTCACTCACTCACACACACAGACACACTCACTCACTCACTCACTCACTCACACAGACACACTCACTCACTCACTCACTCACACACACAGACACACTCACTCACTCACACAGTTACACTCACTCACTCACTCACACACACAGACACACTCACTCACTCACTCACTCACTCACACAGACACACTCACTCACACACACAGACACACTCACTCACTCACTCACTCACTCACACACACAGACACACTCACTCACTCACACAGACACACTCACTCACACAGACACACTCACTCACACACACAGACACACTCACTCACTCACTCACTCACTCACACACACAGACACACTCACTCACTCACACAGACACACTCACTCACTCACTCACTCACTCACTCACTCACACACACAGACTCACTCACTCACTCACTCACACAGACACACTCACTCACACACACAGACACACTCACTCACTCACTCACACACACAGAAACACTCACTCACTCACACAGACACACTCACTCACTCACTCACTCACTCACTCACACAGACACACTCACTCACTCACTCACTCACACACACAGACACACTCACTCACTCACTCACTCACTCACTCACTCACACAGACACACTCACTCACTCACTCACTCACTCACACAGACACACTCACTCACTCACTCACACACACAGACACACTCACTCACTCACTCACTCACTCACACAGACACACTCACTCACTCACACAGACACACTCACACACTCACACAGACACACTCACTCACTCACTCACTCACTCACACAGACACACTCACTCAGAGACACTCACCCACACAGACACACTCACTCACACACAGACCAAAGGAAGAAGAAGAAAAAGATAGGCAAAGACCAAAGAGAGAAGACGAGAAAGATGCAAAAACAGAGACAAGGGAAATGAAGAAATGGTCAGAAAAAAAGGGAGAGCAGAAGAAAGTCAGTGAAAGAAAAAAGGTAAACATTTTAAAAGGTAAGTTATTTTTACTAAAATGATGTCTCCATAATTGATCACTTATTGTCTTGTGTGTTTCTTCTCACTTTAGTAACACAAGACAGGAGTCCAAAAACAACATGTAGCAGCAAGCAGATCCATATAGAAGATACTATCAGAACAACCAAGGTAAATGACAACCAATGACAGCTCTTCCCTGTGTAAATAGACAATACATATTATTGTACGGAGAAAATTTTATGTAAATACAATTTTACAGAGGATACATCTGTTAAACAGAATGTTGTTCTGTGTTTTTTATTTTTCTTCTTTTTTTCTTACAGATACAACTCCAGATGTCTATACATCATTGCTGTGTGAAGACTGCTGAAGAGAAGTAACAAGTAGGGCTTTTTTTTTTAAATAAGGATTGACAAAAGGAAGGAAACAAGAGATGTAGAGGGCCCCATGTCTGTGTTTGCCTTGGGCCCCAAAATGTCTAAATCCGCCCCTGATTACACAACAAGGTTTGGCCACATCTCCAGGCCAAGACAAATCCTTGACCTATAATGTAAAGGGTGTAGGTGGATCGCTGCCCTAAAAAAAAAAAATCTGAATTTTGTAAAGTTGTACTTAAGCTGTTGTTGTTTTTGTCTCTTGAAAAAAAGAGAGGGAAACGAGAAAGGTGTTTTCAAGTTTTAATATCTGTTACTTACCTTCTACCTCTGAAACACTGTGAAATCAGTTTAACTGCCAGTTCTGTTTTTCTTACACAACTAGTTCAATACCTTTATTTGTCCCTCAGTGGGGCAATTAGTTTTACAGCATAGGAGCACACAAACTTACAAACACAAATACACATAGTATAATAAAATAAAATAAATATAATGCACATTCTGATCAAATAAAATAATGTGTAAGCTACCTTACCCTCCTAGCATTTAGAAGAGAGACAGCAGATGGAACAAAGGAGTCTTTAAATCTGTTTGTTTTAGCAAATGGGAGTCTGAGCAATGAACCTGATGGTAGAAACTGAAACTGTAGATATAAAGGATGAGAGCAGTCAGTCAAGATAGAGTTTGCTTTCTTAAACAGCTGTTTTTCGTAAAGATCCTGTAAAGTTTCTTGTGGAAGCCCTATAATTTTACTACTGACACTAACAACCTTGTTCAGTAGGTTCCTCTCTTTTACCCTCAGGGATTGAAACCAACAAACAAGGGAGAACGTAAAAATAGACTCAATAAAAGAACGATAAAACAAAATCATCAAAGTAGAGTCAACCTGGAATTTAGATAGTTTTCTAAGACAAAAAAGATGCTGCTGGCTTTTCTTATGGATCGAGTCAGTATATTTCTTAAATGTCAGCTTGTTATCGAGGAAAGTGCCTAAGTACTTATAAGACTCTACCGATTCGACTGTCTGACCATCAATCACTATAGTGTCAGGGGAAGGCTGAGCACGTCTAAAATCAATGCACATGTCTTTTGTCTTTAAAACGTTTAAGGATAAAAAAAGATTCCTGACACCATTTCAAAAAGTAATCAATCACAGGACCATGCGAAGTTTCAGTGCTATTCAACAGGCTCACTATGACTGTGTCATCCGCAAACTTCAATATATGACGGTTTTCAAAACTACTACAACAGTCATTTGTGTACAATATGTACAGCAAAGGAGAAAGAACGCACCCTTGTGGTGAGCCAGTAGATGTTACAGATAGATCAGAAAATTTGCCATTTACTCTGACTCTTTGCGTGCTGCCTGTAATAAAGTCCAAGATCCAGCCAACAATACTACCTTCTAGACCAAAGTTATCCCTTAGTCTCTGGATTAGTAGATGAGGCTGAATAGTGTTGAAGGCAGATGAAAAATCAACAAACATCAATCTGACATGGTTGTTTGGACTGTCAAGGTGCTTACAGATGTAATTCAACAGAGTTATGGTGGCATCCTGAACACCTCTCTTGGTCCTGTACGCGAACTGCAGGGGATCCATCAGGTGTTCAGTAGTTTTCAGCAGTTCAGCTTTGATTAGTTTTTCCAGTGACTTCATCACTAATGAAGTCAGGGCTATAGGCCTAAAGTCATTTAATGATTTGGGATGTTTAGATTTACCAACAGGGACTATAGTAGACTGTTTCCACAGATTAGGCACCTTCTGTTGAGACAAGGATAAATTAAAAATACAATTAAAAATCGGGCCTAATTGTACAGCACAGTTGGAGAGTAATCGACTACTGATATTATCTGGACCAGCACTTGTTCTTATTTTACAGTGTTTAAAAGTTTTAACAACAGAATATTCATCAAAAAGAGGGGAAAAACATTGTTTTGATTTCAGTGCTGTATTTCTCAGTGTCATTATTTCATTATTGAAAAAATGCAAATCGAATCTGGAGTAAAATTTGTTTAGCTCTTGTGCCAGGACCAGATCAGAGGTGAACCCATCTAATGAGACCCTTTTCTTTACATTGTCAGTCAAACCGACCATAGACCTGATACTGTCCCATGCTGAACCCATATTATTGTTGCTAAGCATGTCTTCTAATTTTCTTTTATAAGATAATTTAGCTCTCCTAATTTCCCTTTTAATTTCCTTATGTACAGACAGGTCAGTAGAATCTCCCTGTTTAAAAGCCTGTTTCTTTTTATTTAGTAGCACTTTAAGTTTTCTACTTGCCCAAGATTTACTATTTGGGTAGGTTCTGACAGTCTTTACAGGAACAACAATGTCCTCACAGTAAGTTATCCATGAACTGACCACATCAGTGAGTTCGTGAATGTCTCTAGAGGATTCAGTGAACACCTCCCAGTCTGTGCTCTCCAGACAGCCCTGGAGGGTGAGGGTGGCCTCTTCCGACCACACTTTGATGTTTCTAGTTGTCACCTTCCCCCTCGGAAGACATGTCCGATAGGATGGAACCAAGTACACACAGTTATGGTAAGCTGAGCCGAGAGTGGGGAATGAAATTGATTTATATGCATTTTTGATGGACCCATAACACTTGTCCAAAATCCTGTTTTTCCTAGTGGGGCAGGAAACGTACTGATAAAAGCTCCTGAGAGATTTGTCAATGAGCAATGATTAAAATCTCCTAAAACCAGGTTAGGAGCATCAGGAGATAATTACTGAAGTTTATGCACAGACTGAGAGATGAGCTCTGAGGCGTTTTCTTCATTCGCCTTTGGATGAACGTAAACGACAGTAACGAAAATCTGTGGGAATTCTCGTGGCAAATACATAGGGCGCATGGACAAAGAAAGCAGCTCCACGTCCTTGGTGCAAAGTCTCTCTCTCACTATAACATTTTTACACCAGCGTTCATTTATGTACGCGCATACTCCACCTCCGCATGATTTCCCGGTAGTCGTGGACGTTCTGTCGGTGCGAAACGGGATCCCAAACCCGTCTATAACTAAATCACCGTCAGCGTCCCTTTCCCCGAGCCAGGTCTCTGAAAAGGCCAGAATACAGGCGTCTTTAAATGCGTGTTGATGGCGAACAAGAGCCTGGAGTTCGTCAGTTTTATTACGGAGAGAACGGGCGTTGGAAAGGATAATTGAAGGCAGGGGAATGCGAGACGGATGTTGCCGTCTCATACGCTCCCGCACCCCGCCTCTTCTTCCTTGCCTCCTTGGCCTCCGTTCTGGAGTTCTGAAGTGATCGCCTTTCCCGAGACCGGCCAATTCCTCCAGATCAGGTATGATCAAGTCCACTGGTGGTCCGCTGATCACAGGTTTTTCAAATGTTAGCAGATAGTCTTTGGAGTATTGAATCGGCCAGAGTGATCCCAGGTGCCATACGGACGCCAAAAACAAGAATAAAGTCGGATCCATGTCGCTGAGTTTTGACGCGCTTTAACAAGCCAGAGTAGATGTTTGATGTCAAAGATGTAGATGTTTGATCAGTACAAAAAACAAACTAAAACTAAAACAAACTACTTAACAGGCTTTTAAACAAAAAAACTCCAACTGCTGCCGGTCGCTGCGTACACATGCGCCCAAAATCTCTTACCAGTTCTAGTTCACCTTTAAGTTACTTGAATCAAATGGAAAATGAAAACATTATTTCTGACTTAAAAATTAATGACTTATTGGTGCACATGTCGTATGTCATTTAATTGCTACCTGGTACCTGTTTACATCACAGCAATGACGCTAACGACTACAGACTCTATTTGTCAGACCGTTTATATGTGCATTCAGCACAATTGTTATGTTCGCAGAATTAATGTTGTGTGTGCTTGGGTAATGCCATTTTTTTTCTTGAGAAGGGAGATGTAACATCCTGACTGTTACTGTATGTCCTAAAAGTGACACCGTAGCCCTCGGGCAAGTCTCGCATCCCGCGAGATTAGAGAGAGCAAGGGTAATAAAAGCACGTAGTGAAGAAAGCTCCGTGTCGGTTCCAGTTATTACATCCATAATATAGTTTAGCCAGTGAGCAAACATTACACAGATCACCATGTTCGACAAATTAAGGTTTTTTTTTTTTTGTTTATTTTGCTCTGTTTAATAATTTGGAATGGATCAGTGTATAAACAGTCAGGTTAAGGCGACTGGTATAGTGGTCTGTTTGCGTCTCCGTGTGGTCTTGTTTGGGATTGCAGCTTGATTTGTAGTTATTTCTATACTGTGCATAGTTTGGATGTCAGAATCAGAATGCAAATCATTTTTATAGAACACTGTTGTCAAAGATGCCATTTGAAGCTAAACGCAGACATTTAAATGGACAGACTATGGATGAAGCCTGCTATGATTACACTGGTTTTAAAACATGAATTTGATTTAAACAATCGGCCTATATAATATTCACATATGCAGTTCATAGGGGACATATTGTATTAGCCCTGCAGTTACAGCATGAAATGGACTACTATTTAAACCTATAACATTTATGCAACCTATTTTATCTCACAATTCTGACTTTTTTTTTCCTCACAAATACAAGTTTATATCTCCTGTTTTGCACTTTATAACTCAATTTAACTCAACGATTGCAATTGTGTCAATTCTGAGAGGGGTAAAAAGCCAAGTTTTGGATATAAATTCATGATTCTGAGTCGAGGGGAAAAGAGAGAATGAAGAGTTGATTTTTCTTATCAGAATTGTGAAATATAATCTAGGAAAATTACCTTTTTAATAATTTTTTTCCATGGCTACCATATAGACCCCCAGACAGCAAGCAATTTCGGCCCAGATCTGGCCCACATTTAGCCTTGCTGTCTGGGCCGCTACTTTAAAATGGTCATTTTCTGCCACCAGATAGACTCCGCCCACAAAAAAACGCTATCACTGTTTGCAAACACCAAATTGGTCTATAATTTTTCTCTAAACAAATGTAAAAAACAACAACAACAAAACTCTGTTTTTGCTGTTGCACTCTACATATCAATTGTGATTCATGAAAATAAATTAACATTTTTCTTTATTATTTTGGGGGAAAAAGCTTGCAGAAAATATTTTTGTGTGAATTATCCTATACTTTACCTTGGTAGACAATTATCTTTATTTAAAATGTTTCAAGTCGTATGACTTTTCATTTTGTTATAATGGGAAAAAATCATATATACACATCACATAAAAAAACATGTATGTATATATAAAAATACCATTACAGCTGCGCGGGCGGAGTGGACAGGGAAGCGGCCAGGGTGCCGGTAGCGGCCAGGGAAGCATCCAGGGAAGCGTCCAGGGCGCCGGGAGCGGACAGGGAAGCGGCCAGGGCGCCGGGAGCGGCCAGGGAAGCGGTTACGGCCAGGGCAAGGAGTTGTCCAGGGAAGCGGCTACGGCCAGGGTAGCAGTAACGGACAGGGAAGCGGCCAGGGAAGCGGCTACGGCCAGGGTAGCGGTAGCAGACAGGGAAGCGGCCAGGGCGCCGGTAGCGGACAGGGAAGCGGCCACGGCCAGGGTCAAGGAGTTGGCCATGGAAGCGGCTACGGCCAGGGTCAAGGAGTTGGTCAGGGAAGCGGCTACGGTCAGGGAACTGGTAGTGGTCAGGGAAGCGGCTATGGTCAGGGAACTGGTAGTGGTCAGGGAAGCGGCTATGGTCAGGGAACTGGTAGTAGCCAGGGAAGGGGCTACGGTCAGGGAACTGGTAGTGGCCAAGGCGTGGGTAAGGGAAGCGGTTATGGCCAGGGTCAAGGAGTTGGCTGGGGTAGCGGTCAGTGATATGGTCATGAACAGTGATGTGGTCATGAGTGATGAACTGGTCTTTGACACTTTCATAGGAATCTTGCATAACACCTACTGGATCTCTTCAATTCAGTTCTTTATTCTCGAGGACCCCCCCCCCCCCCTTTTGCTACAACAGTTCAGAAAGACTCTGTCTCTCTGCCTCCTTCAATTAAATAAAAAGAAAATTGCTTGACAAAATATTCCACATTATGTCATGGGGACTCAAATGGCACCAGCTGGTTTCTGCACCTTCTGCAAAACAAGCCTATGAATGCCTGAGGTTAGGATCTCATTAATTCTGCCAAAATAAAACTTCCAGTGATGGAGAAGAGCATGCTTTTGTGCATTTGCATTATAAATCAGTGTCATGAGCCTTTTGCACATGCTTAAAGCAAACCAGTAAAGTTCAGATGGATGATGATTGTAATGGGCCAGGCAGCAATGTAATGACATCATATAACTCAAATTATCTGCATAGCATGTGTGAAAGACTCCAATGCAAATATGAAGTAGTAATTTTATGACGAATGAATCTTTTAAGTGAGTATAATCAGCTGTGTCATATTGTATTCAAGACTACACTACATTATTATATTCTCTTTAGCTTTACATGATTATTATTGAAAATTATCTGATGAATGAGTGACCGTTTTTGATAAATTTAAAGGGAGCGCTCTTTCCATGCTGTATACCAGTGGTTCCCAATTCTGGTCCCGGAGAACCTCCAACACTGCACATCTGCACCTCCAACGGTGCAGAGTTTGGCTCCAACCCTGATCAAAGTCACCTGCCTGTGATTTTCTAATGATACCAAAAACAGTGATTAGCATGCTCAGGTGTGTTTGACTAGGGTTGGAGCCAAACTCTGCACCGCATTGGCCCTCCAGGGCAAGATTTGAATAGCCCTGCTCCAAGACCTCAGATGTGTGCATCAGATGTGAACGCTGTCATCGGACCGTGGTGCACACTGGAGTACCGAACCCGAGACTACCTGAAGAAGATGGTCTGAGTTTGGTTGCTCCTGAACTGTGGCACGGTTTGTGTGAATGTGCAAGCAACATGGTTTCGAGTGCACACTTGTTCAGGAAGTAAAGTATCTTGCGCATGCGTAACACTGTCAATATGATTCTTTCCTCAACATACGAGAGAGCCGAGGTTGATTCCACACACTCCTAAAAGTCAAAATTAAATAAATTAAAATTAAATAATTAAAATGTATTATTATGCTGTGCATAATAGCACCAAAATAGCGAAAAAAATTATGCAACTATGCTCAGTCGTGTTGTGTTCTTCATGCGTTTTCCGTGTGCGTTTGCGATGACGTAAGGTGACTGCAAACGGACCTGGGTTTGATACAACTATTGAGTGTGAAAGCAGACCACGCTGCGGGCGGCGCCAGGAACAATCGCATTTGGACCTCAGCAAACGAGTCCAGTGTGAAAGCCTTCAGATAAGGCCCTGTCCACACGGACACGGGTATTTTTATAACCGTGACTTTTTTTACGCGGTTCGGCCTTTCGTCCACACGAAAACGCAGTTTCAGGGCACCGAAACCGAACATTTTTGAAAACTACGGCCAGGGTGAGCATTTTCAGAAACGCCGGTTGCAGTGTTGTCGTGTGGACAGTATAACCGGGGTTTTTGCCTTGCGACGTCAGAGTGTGCGCCGTTATCCGCTGTGTTTGACGTCAGATTGGCGCTGCTGACTGCTTCTGATTGGCCAAGGTGACTTTACAATTTGGGTTATATCGCCGCCTGCTGGTGTGGCATGCTCTTGACAGCGCTTGATAGCATGTTTTGGCGTTTTCATGTGGACGGGATTTTTTTTTTAAACGCAGGAGGAAAAACTCTGGTTATAAAAATACCCATGTCCGTGTGGACTAGGCCTATGAGAGACACCAATAACGTGAATGGTTTGAATGCAGCATTCATCTCATACAACCCCAATCAAACACACCTGAACAAGCTAATCAAGGCCTTCCATTCAGATTACTAGAAAGCTACTGCCAGGTGAGTTTGATCAGGGTTGGAGTTGACCTAATCTCCTTGGATCTTTAAAACCCCATTTACAGAGGATGCTGTTACAACAACACACTTATTTGTTTTAGTTTTATGTGCTTCACTGTTTGCTCTTTCTGGCACACCAATTCATTTTCCAGCAGAGACCATTGTGAGATCGTAGGCTGGGAGGATGACAGCTCAATTGTATTGCCTGTTTGGTTCTGTTTTATTGTGTCTGTTTGGAAGCTTGAACATAACCGATGCTAATCTAGGTGAGATGATCTGTTGACTTCATTACACAGCCTGAAGAAACAAAAAAATAAGTGACTCGGCCTTTGAATGTAGGAATCGGTAGATTTTTAAAATGCTTGATTTTTGAAGCAGATAAATATGTAATATTTGTATTAAGATTTGAGCCATATTGCCAAGCTGGTGAAGCTGACGGACTTGCTGTCCCATCAAAGATGTTCTTCTGATCGTCGTGTTTCCAGTGAGCCTGGTTCAAGTGAGTTTCAGTTTATAATGGATGCTGGGGGTCCTCCAAAAAAATCAAATGTTTTTTTTTTTTGGTCCATCGATTTAAATGAGGGGGAAAAATTACAAATTTTGCCTTCTGTTACTCTCGTCAAGTAGGTTTGAATTCCTCCTTTTAGGGTAGTTTAAAACACCGGATGGCTTTACAAAATACACTGGACTAATTCTTGGAATAAAATTCTTTGTCATAAGTCTTTTGCTGTATATTTGACATGGCATACAGTCCATGCACATAAACTAAAGCTGACTGTCTTTGTCCATGCAGTGAAACCAGGTCAATGTCCTGACCCAAAGAACATTCCACTGTCTGCTAAAAACTGTGTCCATGATGGCCAGTGTCCTGGCACACAGAAATGTTGCCCAACCACCAGTGGCCATGGATGCAGTGAACCAAGCGGCCAGGGAAGCTGTCAGAGCGCGGGCCAGGGAAGTGGCCAGGGCGCCGGCCAAGGTCAGGGAAGCGGACAGGGTGCTGGTCAGGGAAGCGGACAGGGTGCCGGTCAGGGTCAGGGAAGCAGCCTGGGAAGCGGCCAGGGTCAGGGAAGCGGCCAGGGAAGCGGCCAGGGCGCCGGCCAGGGCCAGGGAAGTGGCCAGGGCGCCGGCCAGGGCGCCGGCCAGGGTAAGGGAAGCGGCCAGGGAAGCGGACAGGGTGCCGGCCAGGGAAGCGGACAGGGCGCCGGCCAGGGAAGCGGCCAGGGCGCCGGACAGGGTAAGGGAAGCGGACAGGGAAGCGGACAGGGAAGCGGCCAGGGTGCCGGCCAAGGTCAGGGAAGCGGCCAGGGTGCCGGTCAGGGAAGCGGCCAGGGCCAGGGAAGCGGCCAGGGCGCCGGACAGGGTAAGGGAAGCGGACAGGGCAGCGGACAGGGTGCCGGACAGGGAAGCGGCCAGGGCGCCGGACAGGGTAAGGGAAGCGGACAGGGAAGCGGACAGGGTGCCGGCCAAGGTCAGGGAAGCGGACAGGGTGCTGGTCAGGGAAGCGGACAGGGAAGCGGCCAGGGCCAGGGAAGCGGCCAGGGCGCCGGCCAGGGCCAGGGAAGCGGCCAGGGCGCCGGCCAGGGCCAGGGAAGCGGCCAGGGCGCCGGCCAGGGCCAGGGAAGCGGCCAGGGCGCCGGCCAGGGAAGCGGCCAGGGCGCCGGACAGGGCAGCGGACAGGGCGCCGGCCAGGGCGCCGGCCAGGGAAGCGGACAGGGCGCCGGCCAGGGAAGCGGCCAGGGCGCCGGACAGGGTAAGGGAAGCGGACAGGGTGCCGGACAGGGAAGCGGACAGGGTGCCGGACAGGGAAGCGGACAGGGTGCCGGACAGGGCAAGGGAAGCGGACAGGGTGCGGGAAGCGGACAGGGTGCCGGCCAGGGACAGGGCGCTGGCCAGGGAAGCGGCCAGGGCCAGGGCGCCGGCCAAGGAAGCGGACAGGGTGGTGGTCAGGGAAGCGGTCAGGGCGTGGGTCAGAGAACTGGTTTTGGTCAGGGAAGCGGCTATGGCCAGGGAACTGGTAGTGGACAGGGAGTTGGTCAGGGAAGCGGCTATGGCCAGGGAACTGGTAGTGGACAGGGAGTTGGTCAGGGAAGCGGCTACGGTCAGGGAAGCGGCTATGGCCAGGGAACGGGTAGTGGACAGGGAGTTGGTCAGGGAAGCGGCTATGGCCAGGGAACTGGTAGTGGACAGGGAGTTGGTCAGGGAAGCGGCTATGGCCAGGGAACTGGTAGTGGCCAGGGAGTTGGTCAGGGAAGTGGCTACGGTCAGGGAAGCGGCTATGGCCAGGGGACTGGTTGTGGCCAGGGAGTTGGTCAGGGAAGCGGCTACGGTCAGGGAAGCGGCTATGGCCAGGGGACTGGTAGTGGCCAGGGAGTTGGTCAGGGAAGCGGCTATGGCCAGGGGACTGGTAGTGGCCAGAGAGTTGGTCAGGGAAGCGGCTACGGTCAGGGAAGCGGCTATGGCCAGGGGACTGGTAGTGGCCAGGGAGTTGGTCAGGGAAGCGGCTATGGTCAGGGAAGCGGCCACGGCCAGGGATCTGGTAGTGGACAGGGAGTTGGTCAGGGAAGCGGCTATGGCCAGGGAACTGGTAGTGGCAAGGGAGTTGGTCAGGGAAGTGGCTACGGCCAGGGATCTGGTAGTGGCCAGGGAAGTGGTCCGTGATGTGGTCAGGGAAATTGTGGTCTTTGAAACTTTTCTTTGCATTTTGCATAACGCCTACTGGAGATCTTTTCAATTCAGTGCGGTGTTCATAAGAATTTTTCCCTTTTTGCTACAACATTTCAGAAAGACTGTATCTCTGCCTCCTTCCCTTAAATAAAAAGAAAATTGCTTGATTGTAAGTTGTGTTTGACTTTCTCACATAACCCAGTTCTGGCATCAGTGCTTTGTGTAAGTTCCTCTCCATGAGACCTGGACATTTGCAGTATTAGACAATTATTTTTTTTTTTAAACTAAATATACCACATGTCATGGGGACTCAAATGGCACCAGCTCTTTTCCGCACCTTCTGTAAACTTTTTTTTATTTATTTTTTGTCTTCTCAAAACATCTCATTAATTCTGAAATAAAACTCCCAGTGATAGAGAAGAGCATGCTTTTGTGCATCTGCATTATAAATCAGTGTCATGAGCCTTTAGCACCGTCTGAATAAAGCAAACCAGTAAAGTTCAGATGGATGATGGTTGTAATGGGGGTATAATTCAATTCAAGTTTATTTGTATAGCGCTTTTTACAATACAAATCGTTACAAAGCAACTTTACAGAAAATTATGTTTCTACAATATTTAGTAGTAGCTAGTAGTTTGTGCACGTTTGACAGGATTTAAAAAAAATAAAAATGATAATACAAGACGTAGTCAGCTAGATGATGAACTATCAATATTATTAATTAATAGTAATTATAGGATGCAGTCACATGTAGCAATAATTGTTAGTTCTGTTTGTTGATTCAAGGTTAGCATCATCTGGGGTCCTCTGAGGGTCAGCATCATCTCTTCAAAGGTGTTCTGGATCCAGACTGGAGCTTGTGTAAATCCTAGTTACAAAACATAGAAACGAAATAGAGACATCATTAGCATAGCTGCTGATCCAACAAAGTAAAATTAGTTTAACCCAAGCTAAAGAATAAAAATGCAGATGCAACTACACTCACAATTTAAGAGATACATTATTCGAATGCTTGGCGAAAGAGATGCGTTTTTAATCTAGATTTAAACAGAGAGAGTGTGTCTGAACCCCGAACATTATCAGGAAGGCTATTCCAGAGTGTGGGAGCCAAATGTGAAAAAGCTCTACCTCCTTTAGTGGACTTTGCTATCCTAGGAACTACCAAAAGTCCAGCGTTTTGTGACCTTAGGGTGCGTGATGGGTTGTAGCGTGGTAGAAGGCTAGTTAGGTACGCAGGAGCTAAACCATTTAGGGCCTTATAGGTAAGTAATGATAATTTGTAACAGATACGGAACTTAATAGGTAGCCAGTGCAGAGACTGTAAAATTGGGGTAATATGATCATATTTTCTTGACCTGGTAAGGACTCTAGCTGCTGCATTTTGGACTACCTGTAGCTTGTTTATTGACGAAGCAGAACAACCACCTAGAGGTCCATTACAATAGTCCAGTCTAGAGGTCATGAAAGCATGAACTAGCTTTTCTGCATCAGAAACAGATAACATGTTTCGTAGCTTGGCAATGTTTCTAAGATGGAAGAATGCGGTTTTTGTAACATTGGAAATATGATTTTCAAAAGACAAATTGCTGTCTAATATAACACCCAGATTTCTGACTGTAGAGGAAGTAACAGTACATCCGTCTAGTTGCAGATTGTAATCTACAAGATTCTGTGTGGTGTTTTTTGGTCCAATAATTAATATCTCTGTCTTATCCGAATTTAATTGGAGAAAATTATTTGTCATCCAATCTTTTACATTTTTACCACACTCTGTTAGCTTAGATAATTGGGAAGTTTCATCTGGTCTCGTTGAAATATATAGCTGAGTATCATCAGCATAACAGTGGAAGCTAATTCCGTATTTTCTAATAATATTACCAAGGGGCAACATGTATATTGAAAATAGAAGGGGACCTAGGACGGATCCTTGTGGCACTCCATATTTTACTGATGATAAATGAGATGACACCCCATTTAAGTAAACAAAATGGTAGCGATCGGACAGGTAGGATCTAAACCATCTTAGAGCCTGCCCTTGAATACCTGTATAGTTTTGTAATCGATCTATGAGTATGTCATGATCTATGGTGTCGAACGCAGCACTAAGATCAAGTAAGACTAGAAATGAGATGCAGCCTTGATCTGACGCAAGAAGCAGGTCATTTGTAATTTTAACAAGTGCAGTTTCTGTGCTATGGTGGGGCCTAAAACCTGACTGAAATTCTTCATACAGATCATTTTTATGCAGGAAGGTGCTCAATTGAGCAGACACAACTTTTTCTAAAATTTTAGACATAAATGGAAGATTTGAAATAGGCTATTAATTTGCCAGTACACTAGGATCTAGTTTTGGTTTCTTAATAAGAGGCTTGATAACCGCCAGCTTGAATGGTTTTGGGACGTGACCTAAAGATAACGACGAGTTAATGATATTGAGAAGCGGTTCTTCGGCTACAGGTAACAGCTCTTTTAGTAATTTAGTGGGTACAGGATCTAATAAACATGTTGTTGGTTTAGATACAGTGATAAGTTTATTTAGCTCTTCCTGTCCTATATTTGTAAAGCACTGCAGTTTATTTTTGGGTGCGATGGATGAAACTGAAGTGTTAGACGCTGTAGAATCTACATTCGCTATTGTATTTCTAATGTTATCTATTTTATCAGTGAAGAAATTCATAAAGTCATTACTATTTAACGTTGGTGGAATATTTGAATCAGGTGGCGTCTGGTAATTTGTTAATTTAGCCACTGTGCTAAATAAAAACCTTGGATTGTTTTGGTTATTTTCAATGAGTTTGTGGATATGCTCTGCCCTAGCAGTTTTTAGAGCCTGTCTATAGCTGGACATACTGTTTTTCCATGCAATTTTAAAAACTTCCAAGTTAGTTTTTCTCCATTTGCGTTCAAGACTACGAGTTACTTTCTTGAGAGAGTGAGTATTACTGTTATACCATGGCACAGTACGTTTTTCTCTAACCTTTTTCAATTTGATGGGGGCAACAGCTTCTAATGTATTAGAGAAAATAGTGCCCATGTTGTCAGTAATTTCGTCTAATTCATGTGTATTTTTGGGTACAAATAGCAGTTGAGATAGATCAGGCAGGTTATTTGCGAATCTGTCTTTGGTGGCTGGAACAATAGTTCTGCCCAGACGGTAACGCTGAGACATATAGTTAATATCAGTTATACGCAGCATGCACGATACAAGGAAATGGTCTGTAATATCATCACATTGGGGTACAATATCTATAGCAGTAAGATCGATTCCATGCGATATAATTAGATCTAGTGTATGATTAAAACGATGAGTGGGCCCGGTGACATTTTGCTTGACTCCAAAGGAGTTTATTAGGTCAGTAAACGCAAGTCCTAATGTATCATTTGCATTATCAACGTGAATATTAAAATCTCCCATGATTAGCGCCTTATCAACTGTAACTAGAAGGTCTGAGAGGAAATCTGCAAATTCTTTTAGGAATTCTGTATACGGCCCTGGTGGTCTATACACAGTAGCCAGAGCAAGAGATACATTAGATTTCTTTTGCATGTCTGACAGTGTAACATTTAGCAGAAGTATTTCAAAAGAGTTAAACCTGTATCCTGTTTTCTGGGTAACATTGAAAATATCACTATATATTGTTGCAACACCTCCTCCACGACCAGTCTGACGGGGCTCATGCTTATAACAGTAGTTTGGTGGAGTAGACTCATTTAGACCAAAATAATCATTTGGTTTTAGCCAGGTTTCAGTCAAGCAGAGTACATCAAAACTATTTTCTGTGATCATTTCATTTACAATAACTGCTTTGGGTGTGAGTGATCTAATATTTATGAGCCCAAACTTTAAAAATTGTTTTTGTTCATTTACTTTACATTTTTCTGGTTTAATTACGATAAGATTTTTTCTAGATCCTACATTATATTTTGACCTCACTATTCGGGGAACAGACACAGTCTTAATAGTTTTTACAGCACAAGTACTTTTATCATTTAAGCGGGTGGAACAAAACTCATCATAATAGTTATTAGAGAATTGTCTTACTAGTCACATGGAGCGAAGTGTCCTGGAGATGTTGTCAGAGAGCAGCTCCGCTCCGATTCTGCTGGGGTGTAATCCATCAGCGCGAAACAGCCTAGGATGCTCCCAGAAAAGATTCCAGTTATTAACAAATAGCAGTTTCTGTTCTTTACACCATGACAACAACCATTCATTTAAAGCAAAAAGTCTACTGAACCTTTCGTGTCCTCGTCGATACGTGGGCAGTGGTCCTGACACGACGATCGTCGCCGCGGGCATCGTGCTGCGAACCGTCCCGATCAGGCTGCTGAAGTCCCTCTTCAGCGTCTCCGTCTGCCGCAGCGTGGTGTCGTTAACCCCGGCGTGAAGCACGACCGCTCTGGGGCTCTCGTCGACCTTCAGGATCGCGGGTATATGCGCAGAAACATCGAGAACACGAGCACCAGGCAAACAATGAGTGTGCAATTTACCTTCGGCTAACGTAGCACTTACGTGTCGGACGATGGAGTCTCCGATGATCACAGCGTCGCGTCCTGTCTCGCGGAGGGGAGCGAAGCGGTTCCGGATGGAGATGTCGAAGGCAGGAGGGGGAGAAGTCGTTGCCCGGGACCCGGCTCGCGTCCTCCGCTGTGGATGCACCCAGGGTCCGTGGTGTCCCGGCGTCGCAGTGAAGGACATCTGGGAAGATCGCGTCCTGGGTGCACCGGGCCTGTGCAGAGAAACACACGGAGTAGACGTGGTGGGACTGTTAACAGATCGCTGTATACTTACCCCGGACTTGTGAGTGTCAGCCCGGGATGATTCCAGCGCGGTTCTCCGCTCTCAGCTGGGCCTGCCTCACCTCCAGGTCGCGAATCTGCTTTCCCACGGCCTCGAGCTCGAGCTGCACAGAGTGGAGACATTCATCCGCCATTAAAGCAAGTAACAGTGAGTACAGCAGTGGTAATGTGTGTGAATAGAGTATTAGCAATGTTAGCGCAGTTAGCTGCAACCACGCCGCTGATGCTAACGGGCTAAAAGCTAATAGCGGACCCGGGAGATCAAAATAAAACTAGTGATAGCGAGGCGCTCTGATTGTTTTTGTTGTAGAATACAATAGAGGATATATTCACACGTTATATAAACGGAAACGATGATGTATACAATTGATTTTTGAGTTAAAAATAGTCAATGAAAAGAATATAGTGACAGAGCTCAAACGCAGTACAGCCGCCAACAACAAACAGGAAGTGACCTGTAAATAATCGATTACAGTGACCTTCAGCAGGGTTCGAAATGACTTGGGACTCTTGGGGGGTCCCCTAAAATTTTATTAATTAGCAAACAAATGTATGATCAAAAAAGAGAGAGGTAATCGAAGCCCTCACCCCGCTGCAAATATCTAGATACTTACATCGCCGACCCACCCATATAGACACAGAGTAAAATGAAATTCTGAAAAACTATCTATCACTCCTGGCTTCACTACTCCTTCCAATACTTCCCGAAAACAATTTCACCTGATGATTTGGGTAGCTCTTTTTGTAAAGTTCTAGGATGATTGGTGTAATTTTGTAGGGCCGGCCTAGTGCTTCTGCATAGAAAATAAAGTACAAGCATATATAAATGCAATAGAACAAAAATACATTTTAAATAAAGCAGTGCTTTTGGTTTTTCAGGTAAATTAACTGTATTTAGTTACAGAAATCGAATAAATTAAATGTAAAATAACACTGCATTCAATGTATACATTGAATATGATTCATATAATTAATACAGTTCATCTTTAGCTACAAAAGTGTATTTTCTCTTTCTCTTTTGTTGTTTGATTGACTTTGGTGACACAAACAGCTGCAGGTATATTGGGTTGCTGTCCCTTTAAGATAAATGCATTTATCTAATACCGGTAATGACACGCATCCGTTTTCTTTCTCCGACTGCGTTTATGGGGAAACTCGTTGAGACGGGCACTTTGACTTCTTTTTTTTGGACACATCGTTCATTTTTTTTCCGTTCAAACACCGATAAGAAAGACAAGGGGAATTCGGTGTTCTGTTCACGAACTTCTGTCTGCGACTTTGTGGCTCTGTGCGCCGACAGACCAGTCTACATTTGGATGTTTAACATAAATATATAGCCTACAGATACAGCAAAGACAACGTTGGCAGTATTGACGGCAAAATAGGCTACAGCATATTTCGTTCTGTATTGACAGGAAGTTTTTTAAAGCAGAATTTGATGAGAATTTGATGCAGTTGCAGATACCATAGAGAAAAAGAACCACTAGGCGGGAGGTGCCGAAAAGCGCGCTGTTTTTGTCAATGTCAATGTCAATGTCACCTTTATTTATATAGCGCTTTAAACAAAATACATTGCGTCAAAGCAACTGAACAACATTCATTAGGAAAACAGTGTCAATAATGCAAAAATGATTGTTAAAGGCAGTTCATCATTGGATTCAGTTATGTCATCTCTGTTCAGTTAAATAGTGTCTGTGCATTTATTTGCAATCAAGTCAACGATATCGCTGTAGATGAAGTGTCCCCAACTAAGCAAGCCAGAGGCGACAGCGGCAAGGAACCGAAACTCCATCGGTGACAGAATGGAGAAAAAAACCTCGGGAGAAACCAGGCTCAGTTGGGGGGCCAGTTCTCCTCTGACCAGACGAAACCAGCAGTTCAATTCCAGGCTGCAGCAAAGTCAGATTGTGCAGAAGAATCATCTGTTTCCTGTGGTGTGGTCCTGGTGGTCCTCTGAGACAAGGTCTTTACAGGGGATCTGTATCTGGGGCTTTAGTTGTCCTGGTCTCCGCTGTCTTTCAGGGATGTAGAGGTCCTTTCTAGGTGCTGATCCAGCATCTGGTCTGGATACGTACTGGATCCGGGTGACTGCAGTGACCCTCTGATCTGGACACAGACTGGATCTGGTGGCCACGGTGACCTCGGAACAAGAGAGAAACAGACAAATATTAGCGTAGATGCCATTCTTCTAATGATGTAGCAAGTACATAGGTTGTTATGGGAAGTGTTTCCGGTTCCGGTTTACCTAATTAATGCAGCCTAAAAATCCTTTAACGGATTTGGATAATAAAAGCATATTAGTATGTTATGTGTATGCCAGGTTAAAGAGATGGGTCTTTAATCTAGATTTAAACTGCAAGAGTGTGTCTGCCTCCCGAACAATGTTAGGTAGGTTATTCCAGAGTTTGGGCGCCAAATAGGAAAAGGATCTGCCGCCTGCAGTTGATTTTGATATTCTAGGTATTATCAAATTGCCTGAGTTTTGAGAACGTAGCGGACGTAGAGGATTATAATGTAAAAGGAGCTCATTCAAATACTGAGGTGCTAAACCATTCAGGGCTTTATAAGTAATAAGCAATATTTTAAAATCTATGCGATGCTTGATAGGGAGCCAGTGCAGTGTTGACAGGACCGGGCTAATATGGTCATACTTCCTGGTTCTAGTAAGAACTCTTGCTGCTGCATTTTGGACTAGCTGTAGTTTGTTTACTAAGCGTGCAGAACAACCACCCAATAAAGCATTACAATAATCTAACCTTGAGGTCATAAATGCATGGATTAACATTTCTGCATTTGACATTGAGAGCATAGGCCGTAATTTAGATATATTTTTGAGATGGAAAAATGCAGTTTTACAAATGCTAGAAACGTGGCTTTCTAAGGAAAGATTGCGATCAAGTAGCACACCTAGGTTCCTAACTGATGACGAAGAATTGACAAAGCAACCATCAAGTCTTAGACAGTGTTCTAGGTTATTACAAGCAGAGTTTTTAGGTCCTATAATTAACACCTCTGTTTTTTCAGAATTTAGCAGTAAGAAATTACTCGTCATCCAGTTTTTTATATCGACTATGCAATCCATTAGTTTTTCAAATTGGTGTGTTTCACCGGGCTGCGAAGAAATATAGAGCTGAGTATCATCAGCATAACAGTGAAAGCTAACACCATGTTTCCTGATGATATCTCCCAAGGGTAACATATAAAGCGTGAAGAGTAGCGGCCCTAGTACTGAGCCTTGAGGTACTCCATACTGCACTTGTGATCGATAGGATACATCTTCATTCACTGCTACGAACTGATGGCGGTCATATAAGTACGATTTAAACCATGCTAATGCACTTCCACTGATGCCAACAAAGTATTCAAGTCTATGCAAAAGAATGTTGTGGTCAATTGTGTCAAACGCAGCACTAAGATCCAATAAAACTAATAGAGAGATACACCCACGATCAGATGATAAGAGCAGATCATTTGTAACTCTAAGAAGAGCAGTCTCAGTACTATGATACGGTCTAAATCCTGACTGGAAATCCTCACATATACCATTTTTCTCTAAGAAGGAATATAATTGTGTGGATACCACCTTTTCTAGTATCTTAGACAGAAAAGGGAGATTCGAGATTGGTCTATAATTAACTAGTTCTTTGGGGTCAAGTTGTGGTTTTTTGATGAGAGGCTTAATAACAGCCAGTTTGAAGGTTTTGGGGACATGTCCTAATGACAATGAGGAATTAATAATAGTCAGAAGAGGATCTATGACTTCTGGAAGCACCTCCCTCAGGAGCTTAGATGGTATAGGGTCCAACACACATGTTGTTGGTTTAGATGATTTAACAAGTTTATACAATTCTTCCTCTCCTATGGTAGAGAATGAGTGGAACTGTTCCTCAGGGGGTCTATAGTGCACTGTCTGATGTGATACTGTAGCTGACGGCTGAATGGTTGCAATTTTATCTCTAATAGTATCGATTTTAGAAGTAAAGTAGTTCATAAAGTCATTACTGCTGTGGTGTTGGGAAATGTCAACACTTGTTGATGCTTTATTTTTCGTTAATTTAGCCACTGTATTGAATAAATACCTGGGGTTATGTTTGTTTTCTTCTAAAAGAGAAGAAAAGTAATCGGATCTAGCAGTTTTTAATGCTTTTCTGTAGGATATGTTACTTTCCCGCCAAGCAATACGAAATACCTCTAGTTTTGTTTTCCTCCAGCTGCGCTCCATTTTTCGGGCTGCTCTCTTTAGGGTGCGAGTATGCTCATTATACCATGGTGTCAAACTGTTTTCCTTAACCTTCCTTAAGCGTAAAGGAGCAACTTTATTTAAAGTGCTAGAAAAGAGAGAGTCCATAGTTTCTGTTACATCATCAAGTTGTTCTGAGGTTTTGGATATGCTAAGGAATTTGGATACATCAGGAAGATAACTTAAAAAGCAGTCTTTTGTGTTAGAAGTGATGGTTCTTCCATACTTGTAACAAGAAGTAGAATTTACAATTTTGGCTATATGAATTTTGCAAAGAACTAAATAATGATCTGAGATATCATCACTTGGCTGAATAATTTCAACACCATCAGCATCAATTCCATGTGACAGTATTAAATCTAGAGTATGATTTCGACAATGAGTAGGTCCTGAAACGTGTTGTCTAACACCAATAGAGTTCAGAATGTCTATAAATGCTGATCCCAATGCATCGTTTTCATTATCAACATGGATATTAAAATCACCAACTATTAAAACTTTATCTGCAGCCAGAACTAACTCAGATGTAAAATCACCAAACTCTTTAATAAAGTCTGTATGGTGCCCTGGTGGCCTGTATACAGTAGCCAGTACAAACATAACAGGGGATTTATCATTAACATTTGATTCTTTGGATAATGTTATATGAAGTACCATTACTTCAAACGAGTTATACTTGTAGCCTGCCCTCTGAGAAATCCTGAAAACGTTGTTATAAATTGAAGCAACACCTCCACCTTTGCCTTTTAGACGTGGCTCATGTTTATAACAGTAATCTTGGGGGGTGGACTCATTTAAAATAATGTAATCATCAGGTTTTAGCCAGGTTTCTGTCAAACAGAGTACATCTATATTATGATCAGTGATCATATTATTTACAAAAAGTGTTTTCGTAGAAAGGGATCTGATATTCAATAAGCCAAGCTTTATCATTTGTTTATCCATATTGCTTCTGTTTTTTATTTGTTGAAGCTCAATTAAATTGTTAATCTTAACCAGGTTTGGACGTTTTTTGTTTTTACTAGTTCGGGGAACAGACACAGTCTCTATAGTGTGATATCTAGGTGAAAGAGTCTCTATGTGCTGAGAATTAACTGACCTCTGTGACGGGAGGCAGCTAGCAGACGGTCGGTTTAGCCAGTCTGTCTGCTTCCTGACCTGGGCCCCAGTTAGTCAAGTATAAACACTAAGACTATTTGCCATATTTCTAGAGAGAAGAGTGGCGCCACCCCAGGAGGGATGAAGACCATCTCTTTTAAACAGGTCAGGTCTGCCCCAAAAGCTCGTCCAATTGTCTATGAAACCTATGTTATTCTGTGGGCACCACTTAGACATCCAGCCATTGAGTGATGACAATCTGCTATGCATCTCATCACCACGGTAAGCAGGGAGGGGACCAGAGCATATTACAGTGTCTGACATCGTGCTTGCAAGTTCACACACCTCTTTAATGTTATTTTTAGTGATCTCCGACTGGCGAAGTCGAACATCATTAGCGCCGGCATGAATAACAATCTTACTGTATTTACGTTTAGCATTAGCCAGCACTTTTAAATTTGCCAAGATGTCAGGCGCTCTGGCTCCCGGTAAACATTTGACTATGGTGGCTGGTGTCTCTATATTCACGTTCCGTACAATAGAATCACCAATAACTAGAGCACTTTCATCAGGTTTCTCAGTGGGTGCATCACTGAGTGGGGAGAACCTGTTTAATGTTTTGATCAGAACAGAAGAGCGGTGTTTTGACCCACGACTACGCTGCCTCACCGTCACCCAGTTGCCCTGCTGCTGGGGCTCTGTTTCCGGAACCGAACAATGTATAGGAATCCCTGAGCTAGACGCATCCAAAGCCGTATCTAGAGCCCTAACATTCTTACTGTCCTCAATTAAAGTTTGGATGCGTGTCTCTAATTCTGAAATCTTCTCTGTCAGCCTAACTATTTCCCTGCATTTATCACATGTGAATCCCTCATCAGCGACAGAGATAGATAAACTGTACATGTGGCAAGAGGTGCAAGAAACAATGATAGGAGAAGCCATTACTCACCGTGCTTGATGAAAATTCTTACTGCGGTTGTTTGATGAACTTGTGAAAAACTGGAGCGAGGGAGAGGAGAAAAGAAAACAGCGATAGGTTCGAATGAAGACGCTAATGACAAGCTAACGAGTGCTAACGCTTTGCAGGTGTACTTTTGCTTCACTAAACTGTCTTTAAAGGAAATCGCTCAACATTTAATTCTGCAGGAGTTTCAGTTTCACAATTTTTTTCTTTAGTTGAACTGTTTAAGGTGTCAAAGCCAACGCTCATTGGCGTTCTGTAGTGACGCATATGAAGCATGTACGATTAAGCTGTTTTTGCATCCCTGATATCTGCAATTTCCCCCAACAGCCATGCTATCTCATAAGCACAATTTACCCTTGAAAAAAGTTGGTGATCTTTCCTTTTCCTCTTTTTCTCTCCATGTGCAGGATGCTAAATTAAGAAAAATAATATTAGCTTCCCAGATTGCTTACCAAGCTCTCATGTGCAGTCATACTCGCAGATCATTTGGCTTCATACACATAAGTTACAGCTAGCAAGAAAAGTTGACAAACGTACTCTTCTACATTACACTGGGTATCTCTAATGTTAGTTAAAGCAACTTTTGATATAGGATCTCGAACTAATAATAATAATAATAATTCATTACATTTATATAGCGCTCTTCTAGACACTCAAAGCGCTTACATTGGCAGGGGGTATCTCCTCATCCACCACCAGTGTGCAGCATCCACCTGGATGATGCGACGGCAGCCATATTGCGCCAGAACGCCCACCACACACCAGCTTACTGGTGGAGAGGAGACAGAGTGATGAAGCCAATCAGCAGATATGGGGATTGTTAGGAGGCCTTGATGGTCAGAGGCCAATGGGCGAATTTAGCCAGGATGCCGAGGTCACACCTCTACTCTTTTCGAAAGACTTCCTGGGATTTTTAATGACCACAGAGAGTCAGGACCTCGGTTTAACGTCTCATCCGAAGGACGGTGCTTGTTGACAGTATAGTGTCCCCATCACTACACTGGGGCGCTAGGACCCACACATACCACAGGGTGAGCACCCCCTGCTGACCTCACTAGCACCTCTTCCTGCAGCAACCTAGTTTTCTCAGGAGGTCTCCCATCCAGGTACTGACCAGGCTCAGCCCTGCTTAGCTTCAGTGGGAAACCGCTCTTGGGCTCCAACTCCTAACTCCTAATATTTTACTATAAGCAATTATGGATATATAAACACAATCGAAGCACTTACAGGATTTTCATTCAGGATTTCACTCTTTATAATGTCTCTTTTTGCCGCGTTCATCTAGTATGTGTCTGCGGGAGCACCACAACTATCTGTGACGCTGTATAGGAACTCAATCGGCTAATAGCTGTCCTGATTGCTGCCTCGCGCTAGGAAATCAATTAATTACCGTTATAAATACAAAATGTCACTAAAACCTATAAATTTCACAATCATTTTTAATGTTAAAATATATTTGTCGGGGACCCCCCAAAATCCAAAAATGAATTCTTATGGGGGGTCCCTAATGACTTATGGAGGGTCCGGGACCCCCCCAGACCCCCGTCATTTCGAACCCTGACCTTCAGGAGAGATGTTAATGTGCAAACAGACAGTGTCTGTGTGCTCCCTGATAGCTTTTTGCACAAGCACATTTCAGTATGGTCGCGTGTCTGGCAAGTGTTTTATAATGGACACTCACTGAAGAAGTGTGCTATTATAGGAGTTGGCTGCAGTCAGTGGTGTTTAGATACATATGAGCAAAAACACTAGCTCTGACAGGGTACTGTTCACTGTTGAGGACAAGCTGCCTTCAGATTGTAACATCCTGACTGTTACTGTATGTCCTAAAAGTGACACCGTAGCCCTCGGGCAAGTCTCGCATCCCGCGAGATCAGAGAGACCAAGGGTAATAAAAGCACGTAGTGAAGAAAGCTCCGTGTCGGTTCCAGTTATTACATCCATAATATAGTTTAGCCAGTGAGCAAACATTACATGGTGTCAGAGTAGAGGCTAGTACTCACGTCCCGAAAGAAACATAGATGGTTTCGGCGTCCCAGCACCCAAGATGGATTGGGAATCAGCTAACTTGCCGGAAGCGTGGCGGCGTTTCAAGCAGCACGCGGAGCTAATATTCTCCGGACCTCTATGGGAGAAACGCGAACAGGACAAATGCAGCTATCTCCTCCTATGGATCAGGGAAAAAGGGCGCGACATTTTCAACACATGGACACTAACAGATGATGACGCGAAGAAACTTCAAACATACTACGATAAGTACACTGCATACCTCACACCAAAGTCTAACCTGATATATGCAAGATATCGTTTCCATGAGAAAACACAAGGTGATGGGGAAACTTTTGAACACTTTGTCACGGAACTGAAGCTGTTAGTTAAGGACTGTGGATACCCCAACAGCGATGAGATGGTGCGAGACCGCATTGTTTTCACTACAAATTCATCGCGAGTGCGGGAGAAGTTGCTCAGCCGCGGCGAGGAGCTAACGCTAGACCAAGCCATCGACATCGCGCGATCTCATGAGATAGCAAAAGTCCAACTCAAAGAGATGGTTGGAAGCAAATACCCCAATAACGACGCTGTACACGCCATAGCCCGAAGACCTGAACACAGATCAGCACGCACGAGTCACAAAGCCAGGCGGAGAGAGTCCGCCACAGCACAAAGAGAATGTGATAGATGCGGCGGCCTGCACACGACTAAAGACGGCACCTGTCCAGCTAAAGGCAAGCAATGCATGAAATGCAAAAAATTCAATCACTTTGCAAAGGCCTGTAAGTCAAAACTACACACAAACACCCACACGAGAAAAGTGAACTTTTTAATGACGGACTCACAAGTGAAAACACAGGAAAATGTAATGAACAAGCTTACGCTGAAATTGAAATCGGGACTCAGAAAGTTAAATTTAAAATCGACACTGGCGCACAGACCAATGCAATTCCAGTACAGATATTTGAAAGACTGTTCAGAGACACTGCCATTAAACCAACCACTCAAAAAATCTTAGGATATGGCGGCGAGTTCCTGAAAGTGAAAGGCACCCGTCATCTAAAGTGCAAGTACAAAAACACCTCCATTGTGCTCGAATTCTACATAGTGGACACCAAAGCACCCCCCATCCTAGGGATGAGAGCTAGCCTAGACCTTAAGTTAATCAAGCTGATACTAACTGTGGCCGAGGAAGAAGCGAAACCATGCACAGATACAGACAGCCTCCTTAAAGAATACACAGACATATTCCAGGGCATAGGAGCGTTTCCAGGGGAGTGCAACCTCCATGTCAACCCACACGCCACACCAGTAATGTACCCACCACGAAGAGTACCAATCGCTCTGCGAGACAGACTGAAAAAAGACCTCGACAAGATGGAAGAGAGCAACATAATTTGCAAAGTGACAGAGCCCACAGAATGGGTAAATGCCCTTGTTGTTGTAGAAAAACCCCAGACTGGCAAGCTGAGGATCTGCCTGGACCCCAGAGACCTCAACAAGGCGATAAAAAGGCCACACTACCCCTTACCGACTTTAGAGGATGTCACCACAAAGCTCGCCGCAGCGAAGTACTTCAGCGTCCTCGACGCCAGATCAGGCTATTGAGCCATAAAGCTGAGTACAACGTCATCCCTCCTAACAACATTTAACACCCCATTCGGCAGATACAGGTTCCTGAGGCTGCCACCCGGAATCAATTCAGCTCAAGACGAATTCCAAAGGCGCGTCGAAGAGACATATGAGGGCCTCACAGGTGTAGCTGCCATCGTCGACGACATACTCGTTTTCGGCAAGACAAAGCTTGAACACGACAACAACCTCAGGGACATGCTGAAATGGACAAGAGAAAGAGGGGTAACGCTAAATCGTGATAAATGCCAAATATGTGTATCAGAGGTCAGCTACTTTGGCCACACGCTCTCGCGAGAAGGTGTCAAGCCAGACGAAAAACCCATTGCCTATGCTTCCAAGTCACTCAACAGCACCGAAGTGAATTATGCTCAGATAGAGAAGGAACTTTATACAGTTTTATTCGGCTGTAAGCGTTTTCACGAATACATGTAGGGCCGGAGAGTGATTGTAGAATCCGACCACAAACCTCTGGAAGCTATCCTACGAAAACCGCTGGCTGCAGCACCACCGCGGCTACAGAGGATGATACTACAGCTCCAGTAATATAACATACACATCATCCACCGGCCCGGAAAGGACATACCAGTGGCCGATACATTGTCCCGAAAATCCATCGAGCACCAAGACAGCAGCCTTATGGAGAGCATGGAAGCACAGGTACACACACTCATGAGCACTGTCCCAGTGAGCGACAGGAAGCTACTGGAGATCAAGGACGTAACAGCACAGGATGCACAGCTTACTGTGCTCAGAAGAGCCACACAGAACGGATGGCCAGACGAAAGGAGGAAATGCCCACCCAGCATCCAAGAATATAGGAACCACCGAGATGAGATCTCCGAGATGGTAGGAATACTTTTCAAAGGTGAGAAAATCATAGTTCCCCTGAGCCTCAGAGGAGACATAATCCCCGCGTGCACGCAAGACACATGGGCATGGAGAAAAGCAAACACAGAGCACGAGACCTCCTGTTCTGGCCCGGGATGGGCAAACAAATAGAAGCAACGGTAGAACAGTGCAGTATATGCCAGGAATGACATGATGCTAACCCCAAAGAACCACTGTGGTCCCATGACTTACCCGAGAGACCATGGCAAGTGGTAGGCACAGACCTCTTCACATGGAACACTCAAAACTTCATTGTCATTGTAGACTAATACAGTAGATTCTTTGAAATGGAGCAGCTCACAAATACCACCTCACTTGCAGTAATCGCCAAACTCAAGTCCGTGATCGCTCGTCACGGCATTGCAGAGACAGTCATCAGTGACAACGGACCATGCTACAGCTCTGAGGAGTTCCACCGCTTCGCAAACGCATGGGACTTCACCCACACCACCACAAGTCCGCGTTACCCACAGAGCAACGGCCTTGCTGAAAAGACCGTCCAGACAGCTAAGCGCATCCTGGACAAAGCAAAAGCTGGAAACACAGACCCCTACCTCGCTCTGCTGGAGTACAGGAAAACTCCAGTTGACAACCTTCAGTCACCGGCCCAGCTTCTGATGAGTCGACGACTGTGCTCCATACTCCCAGCGACCAGTAGGCATCTGCAGCCACAGGTAGCACCTCAAAGAGCTGTCCAAAACAGACATAAGGCATGACAACACCGCCAACAAGCATACTTCAACAGAGGCACCAAGCCACTGCCTCACCTACCTGCCGGCACACCCATTCGTTTCCATCAGGAAGATGGCTCCTGGAGACCTGCAACGGTAACACAACAACACAACAGCAGAGATGCTCAATACACCAAAGACACACAGCATGCAGACACACACACCAATAACACACAGCCCCCCCCCCCCCCCCCCCCCCCCCGAAGCTGCGGACCGTCCGCAACCAACAAACCAACAAAAGCCCAATTACACAACAAGGTTTGGCTGCATCTCCAGGCCAAGACAAATCCTTGACCTATAATGTAAAGGGTGTAGGTGGATCGCTGCCCTAAAAAAAAAAATCTGAATTTTGTAAAGTTGTACTTAAGCTGTTGTTGTTTTTGTCTCTTGACAAAAAAAGAGGGAAACGAGAAAGGTGTTTTCAAGTTTTAATATCTGTTACTTACCTTCTACCTCTGAAACACTGTGAAATCAGTTTAACTGCCTGTTCTGTTTTTCTTACACAACTAGTTCAATACCTTTATTTGTCCCCCAGTGGGGCAATTAGTTTTACAGCATAGGAGCACACAAACTTACAAACACAAATACACATAGTATAATAAAATAAAATAAATATAATGCACATTCTGATCAAATAAAATAATGTGTAAGCTACCTTACCCTCCTAGCATTTAGAAGAGAGACAGCAGATGGAACAAAGGAGTCTTTAAATCTGTTTGTTTTAGCAAATGGGAGTCTGAGCAATGAACCTAATGGTAGAAACTGAAACTGTAGATATAAAGGATGAGAGCAGTCAGTCAAGATAGAGTTTGCTTTCTTTGCAGCTGTTTTTCGTAAAGATCCTGTAAAGTTTCTTGTGGAAGCCCTATAATTTTACTACTGACACTAACAACCTTGTTCAGTAGGTTCCTCTCTTTTACCCTCAAGGATTGAAACCAACAAACAAGGGAGAACTTAATAATAGACTCAATAAAAGAACGATAAAACTAAATCTTCAAAGTAGAGTCAACCTGGAATTTAGATTGAAACGCTGCTGGCTTTTCTTATGAATCGAGTCAGTGTTTTTCTTAAATGTCAGCTTGTTATCGAGGAAAGTGCCTAAGTACTTATAAGACTCTACCGATTCGACTGTCTGACCATCAATCACTATAGTGTCAGGGGAAGGCTGGGCACGTCTAAAATCAATGCACATGTCTTTTGTCTTTAAAACGTTTAAGGATAAAAAAAGATTCCTGACACCATTTCAAAAAGTAATCAATCACAGGACCATGCGAAGTTTCAGTGCTATTCAACAGGCTCACTATGACTGTGTCATCCGCAAACTTCAATATATGACGGTTTTCAAAACTACTACAACAGTCATTTGTGTACAATATGTACAGCAAAGGAGAAAGAACGCACCCTTGTGGTGAGCCAGTAGATGTTACAGATAGATCAGAAAATTTGCCATTTACTCTGACTCTTTGCGTGCTGCCTGTAATAAAGTCCAAGATCCAGCCAACAATACTACCTTCTAGACCAAAGTTATCCCTTAGTCTCTGGATTAGTAGATGAGGCTGAATAGTGTTGAAGGCAGATGAAAAATCAACAAACATCAATCTGACATGGTTGTTTGGACTGTCAAGGTGCTTACAGATGTAATTCAACAGAGTTATGGTGGCATCCTGAACACCTCTCTTGGTCCTGTACGCGAACTGCAGGGGATCCATCAGGTGTTCAGTAGTTTTCAGCAGTTCAGCTTTGATTAGTTTTTCCAGTGACTTCATCACTAATGAAGTCAGGGCTATAGGCCTAAAGTCATTTAATGATTTGGGATGTTTAGATTTACCAACAGGGACTATAGTAGACTGTTTCCACAGATTAGGCACCTTCTGTTGAGACAAGGATAAATTAAAAATACAATTAAAAATCGGGCCTAAATGTACAGCACAGTTGGAGAGTAATCGACTACTGATATTATCTGGACCAGCACTTGTTCTTATTTTACAGTGTTTAAAAGTTTTAACAACAGAATATTCATCAAAAAGAGGGGAAAAACATTGTTTTGGTTCCAGTGCTGTATTTCTCAGTGTCATTATTTCATTATTGAAAAAATGCACATCGAATCTGGAGTAAAATTTGTTTAGCTCTTGTGCCAGGACCAGATCAGAGGTGAACCCATCTAATGAGACCCTTTTCTTTACATTGTCAGTCAAACCGACCATAGACCTGATACTGTCCCATGCTGAACCCATATTATTGTTGCTAAGCATGTGAAAATAAGCATAAGTTATCGATGAACTGACCACATCAGTGAGTTCGTGAATGTCTCTAGAGGATTCAGTGAACACCTCCCAGTCTGTGCTCTCCAGACAGCCCTGGAGGGTGAGGGTGGCCTCTTCCGACCACACTTTGATGTCTCTAGTTGTCACCTTCCCCCTCTGAAGACATGTCCGATAGGATGGAACCAAGTACACATAGTTATGGTCAGCTGAGCCGAGAGGGGGGAATGAAATTGATTTATATGCATTTTTGATGGACCCATAACACTTGTCCAAAATCCTGTTTTTCCTAGTGGGGCAGGAAACGTACTGATAAAAGCTCCTGAGAGATTTGTCAATGAGCAATGATTAAAATCTCCTAAAACCAGGTTAGGAGCATCAGGAGATAAAGACTGAAGTTTATGCACAGACTGAGAAATGAGCTCTGAGGCGTTTTCTTCATTCGCCTTTGGATGAACGTAAACGACAGTAACGAAAATCTGTGGGAATTCTCGTGGCAAATACATAGGGCGCATGGACAAAGAAAGCAGCTCCACATCCTTGGTGCAAAGTCTCTCTCTCACTATAACATTTTTACACCAGCGTTCATTTATGTACTCGCATACTCCACCTCCGCATGATTTCCCGGTAGTCGTGGACGTTCTGTCGGTGCGAAACGGGATCCCAAACCCGTCTATAACTAAATCACCGTCAGCGTCCCTTTCCCCGAGCCAGGTCTCTGAAAAGGCCAGAATACAGGCGTCTTTAAATGCGTGTTGATGGCGAACAAGAGCCTGGAGTTCGTCAGTTTTATTACGGAGAGAACGGGCGTTGGAAAGGATAATTGAAGGCAGGGGAATGCGAGACGGATGTTGCCGTCTCATACGCTCCCGCACCCCGCCTCTTCTTCCTTGCCTCCTTGGCCTCCGTTCTGGAGTTCTGAAGTGATCGCCTTTCCCGAGACCGGCCAATTCCTCCAGATCAGGTATGATCAAGTCCACTGGTGGTCCGCTGATCACAGGTTTTTCAAATGTTAGCAGATAGTCTTTGGAGTATTGAATCGGCCAGAGTGATCCCAGGTGCCATACGGACGCCAAAAACAGGAATAAAGTCGGATCCATGTCGCTGAGTTTTGACGCGCTTTAACAAGCCAGAGTAGATGGTTGATGTCAAAGATGTAGATGTTTGATAAGTACAAAAAACTAACTAAAACTAAAACAAACTACTTAACAGGCTTTTAAACAGAAAAACTCTGACAAACAAAATGGACATGCTTCCAACTGCTGCCGGTCGCTGCGTACACATGCGCCCAAAATCTCTCACCAGTTCTAGTTCACCTTTAAGTTACTTGAATCAAATGGAAAATGAAAACATTATTTCTGACTTAAAAATTAATGACTTATTGGTGCACATGTCATATGTCATTTAATTGCTACCTGGTACCTGTTTACATCACAGCAATGACGCTAACGACTACAGACTGTATTTGTCAGACCGTTTATATGTGCATTCAGCACAATTGTTATGTTCGCAGAATTAATGTTGTGTGTGCTTGGGTAATGCCATTTTTTTTTCTTGAGAAGGGAGATGTAACATCCTGACTGTTACTGTATGTCCTAAAAGTGACACCGTAGCCCTCGGGCAAGTCTCGCATCCCGCGAGATTAGAGAGAGCAAAGGTAATAAAAGCACGTAGTGAAGAAAGCTCCGTGTCGGTTCCAGTTATTACATCCATAATATAGTTTAGCCAGTGAGCAAACATTACACAGATCACCATGTTCGACAAATTAAGGTTTTTTTTTTGTTTGTTTATTTTGCTCTGTTTAATAATTTGGAATGGATCAGTGTATAAACAGTCAGGTTAAGGCGACTGGTATAGTGGTCTGTTTGCGTCTCCGTGTGGTCTTGTTTGGGATTGCAGCTTGATTTGTAGTTATTTCTATACTGTGCATAGTTTGGATGTCAGAATCAGAATGCAAATCATTTTTATAGAACACTGTTGTCAAAGATGCCATTTGAAGCTAAACGCAGACATTTAAATTGACAGACTATGGATGAAGCCTGCTATGATTACACTGGTTTTAAAGCATGAATTTGATTTAAACAATCGGCCTATATAATATTCACATATGCAGTTCATAGGGGACATATTGTATTAGCCCTGCAGTTACAGCATGAAATGGACTACTATTTAAACCTATAACATTTATGCAACCTATTTTATCTCACAATTCTGACTTTTTTTCCCCTCACAAATACAAGTTTATATCTCCTGTTTTGCACTTTATAACTCAATTTAACTCAACGATTGCAATTGTGTCAATTCTGAGAGGGGTAAAAAGCCAAGTTTTGGATATAAATTCATGATTCTGAGTCGAGGGGAAAAGAGAGAATGAAGAGTTGATTTTTCTTATCAGAATTGTGAAATATAATCTAGGAAAATTACCTTTTTAATAATTTTTTTCCATGGCTACCATATAGACCCCCAGACAGCAAGCAATTTCGGCCCAGATCTGGCCCACATTTGGCCCACATTTAGCCTTGCTGTCTGGGCCGCTACTTTAAAATGGTCATTTTCTGCCACCAGATAGACTCCGCCCACAAAAAAACGCTATCACTGTTTGCAAACACCAAATTGGTCTATAATTTTTCTCTAAACAAATGTAAAAAACAACAACAAAAAAACTCTGTTTTTGCTGTTGCACTCTATATATCAATTGTGATTCATGAAAATAAATTAACATTTTTCTTTATTATTTTGGGGGAAAAAAGCTTGCAGAAAATATTTTTGTGTGAATTATCCTATACTTTACCTTGGTAGACAATTATCTTTATTTAAAATGTTTCAAGTCGTATGACTTTTCATTTTGTTATAATGGGAAAAAATCATATATACACATCACATAAAAAAACATGTATGTATATATAAAAATACCATTACAGCTGCGCGGGCGGAGTGGACCGGGGTTTTTGCCTTGCGACGTCAGAGTGTGCGCCGTTATCCGCTGTGTTTGACGTCAGATTGTGCGCTGCTGACTGCTTCTGATTGGCCAAGGTGACTTTACAATTTGGGTTATATCGCCGCCTGCTGGTGTGGCATGCTCTTGACAGCGCTTGATAGCATGTTTTGGCGTTTTCATGTGGACGGGATTTTTTTTTTAAACGCAGGAGGAAAAACTCTGGTTATAAAAATACCCATGTCCGTGTGGACTAGGCCTATGAGAGACACCAATAACGTGAATGGTTTGAATGCAGCATTCATCTCATACAACCCCAATCAAACACACCTGAACAAGCTAATCAAGGCCTTCCATTCAGATTACTAGAAAGCTACTGCCAGGTGAGTTTGATCAGGGTTGGAGTTGACCTAATCTCCTTGGATCTTTAAAACCCCATTTACAGAGGATGCTGTTACAACAACACACTTATTTGTTTTAGTTTTATGTGCTTCACTGTTTGCTCTTTCTGGCACACCAATTCATTTTCCAGCAGAGACCATTGTGAGATCGTAGGCTGGGAGGATGACAGCTCAAGTGTATTGCTTGTTTGGTTCTGTTTTATTGCGTCTGTTTGGAAGCTTGAACATAACCGATGCTACTCTAGGTGAGATGATCTGTTGACTTCATTACACAGCCTGAAGAAACAAAAAAATAAGTGACTCGGTCTTTGAATGTAGGAATAGGTAGATTTTTAAAATGCTTGATTTTTGAAGCAGATAAATATGTAATATTTGTATTAAGATTTGAGCCATATTGCCAAGCTGGTGAAGCTGACGGACTTGCTGTCCCATCAAAGATGTTCTTCTGATCGTCGTGTTTCCAGTGAGGCTGGTTCAAGTGAGTTTCAGTTTAAAATGGATGCTGGGGGTCCTCCAAAAAAATCAAATGTTTTTTTTTTTTGGTCCATCGACTTTAATGAGGGGAAAAAATTAAAATTTTGCCTTCTGTTACTCTCGTCAAGTAGGTTTGAATTCCTCCTTTTAGGGTAGTTTAAAACACTGGATGGCTTTACAAAATACACTGGACTAATTCTTGGAATAAAATTCTTTGTCATAAGTCTTTTGCTGTATATTTGACATGGCATACAGTCCATGCACATAAACTAAAGCTGACTGTCTTTGTCCATGCAGTGAAACCAGGTCAATGTCCTGACCCAAAGAACATTCCACTGTCTGCTAAAAACTGTGTCCATGATGGCCAGTGTCCTGCCACACAGAAATGTTGCCCAACCACCAGTGGCCATGGATGCAGTGAACCAAGCGGCCAGGGAAGCTGTCAGAGCGCGGGCCTGGGAAGTGGCTAGGGCGTCGGCCAAGGTCAGGGGAGCGGACAGGGCGCCGGACAGGGTGCTGGTCAGGGAAGCGGACAGGGTGCCGGACAGGGTGCTGGTCAGGGAAGCGGACAGGGTGCCGGCCAGGGCCAGGGAAGCGGCCAGGGCCAGGGAAGCGGCCAGGGCCAGGGAAGCGGCCTGGGAAGCGGCCAGGGCCAGGGAAGCGGCCTGGGAAGCGGCCAGGGCCAGGGAAGCGACCTGGGAAGCGGCCAGGGCCAGGGAAGCGGACAGGGTCAGGGAAGCGGACAGGGTGCCGGTCAGGGAAGCGGACAGGGTGCCGGACAGGGTCAGGGAAGCGGCCTGGGAAGCGGACAGGGCGCCGGTCAGGGAAGCGGACAGGGTCAGGGAAGCGGACAGGGCACCGGACAGGGAAGTGGACAGGGCCAGGGAAGCGGACAGGGTGCCAGACAGGGCCAGGGTGCCGAACAGGGCGCCGGCCAGGGAAGCGGACAGGGCCAGGGCGCCGGCCAGGGAAGCGGACAGGGTGGTGGTCAGGGAGGCGGTCAGGGTGTGGGTCAGGGAACTGGTTTTGGTCAGGGAAGCGGCTATGGCCAGGGAACTGGTAGTGGTCAGGCAAGCGGCTTTGGCCAGGGAACTGGTAGTGGCCAGGGAGTTGGTCAGGGAAGCGGCTACGGTCAGGGAAGCGGCTATGGCCAGGGATCTGGTAGTGGACAGGGAGTTGGTCAGGGAAGCGGCTTTGGCCAGGGAACTGGAGGTGGACAGGGAGTTGGTCAGGGAAGCGGCTACGGTCAGGGAAGCGGCTATGGCCAGGGATCTGGTAGTGGACAGGGAGTTGGTCAGGGAAGCGGCTATGGCCAGGGATCTGGTAGTGGACAGGGAGTTGGTCAGGGAAGCGGCTATGGCCAGGGAACTGGTAGTGGACAGGGAGTTGGTCAGGGAAGCGGCTATGGCCAGGGAACTGGTAGTGGACAGGGAGTTGGTCAGGGAAGCGGCTACGGTCAGGGAAGCGGCTATGGCCAGGGGACTGGTAGTGGCCAGGGAGTTGGTTAGGGAAGTGGCTACGGTCAGGGAAGCGGCTACGGCCAGGGATCTGGTAGTGGACAGGGAGTTGGTCAGGGAAGCGGCTATGGCCAGGGAACTGGTAGTGGACAGGGATGTGGTCAGGGAAGTGGCTACGGTCAGGGAAGCAGCTATGGCCAGGGGACTGGTAGTGGCCAGGGAGTTGGTCAGGGAAGCGGCTATGGTCAGGCAAGCGGCTACGGCCAGGGATCTGGTAGTGGCAAGGGAGTTGGTCAGGGAAGTGGCTACGGCCAGGGATCTGGTAGTGGCCAGGGAAGTGGTCCGTGATGTGGTCAGGGAAATTGTGGTCTTTGAAACTTTTCTTGGCATTTTGCATAACGCCTACTGGAGATCTTTTCAATTCAGTGCGGTGTTCACAAGAATTTTTCCCTTTTTGCTACAACATTTCAGAAAGACTGTATCTCTGCCTCCTTCCCTTAAATAAAAAGAAAATTGCTTGATTGCAAGTTGTGGTGTTTGACTTTCTCACATAACCCAGTTCTGGCATCAGTGCTTTGTGTAAGTTCCTCTCCATGAGACCTGGACATTTGCAGTATTAGACAATTATTATTTTTTTTAAAAACTAAATATACCACATGTCATGGGGACTCAAATGGCACCAGCTCTTTTCCGCACCTTCTGTAAACTTTTTTTTTTTTAATTTATTTTTGTCTTCTCAAAACATCTCATTAATTCTGAAATAAAACTCCCAGTGATAGAGAAGAGCATGCTTTTGTGCATCTGCATTATAAATCAGTGTCATGAGCCTTTAGCACCGTCTGAATAAAGCAAACCAGTAAAGTTCAGATGGATGATGGTTGTAATGGGGGTATAATCGATTACAGTGACCTTCAGCAGGGTTCGAAATGACTTGGGACTCTTGGGGGGTCCCCTAAAATTTTATTAATTAGCAAACAAATGTATGATCAAAAAAGAGAGAGGTAATCGAAGCCCTCACCCCGCTGCAAATATCTAGATACTTACATCGCCGACCCACCCATATAGACACAGAGTAAAATGAAATTCTGAAAAACTATCTATCACTCCTGGCTTCACTACTCCTTCCAATACTTCCCGAAAACAATTTCACCTGATGATTTGGGTAGCTCTTTTTGTAAAGTTCTAGGATGATTGGTGTAATTTTGTAGGGCCGGCCTAGTGCTTCTGCATAGAAAATAATAAAGTACAAGCATATATAAATGCAATAGAACAAAAATACATTTGAAATAAAGCAGTGCTTTTGGTTTTTCAGGTAAATTAACTGTATTTAGTTACAGAAATCGAATAAATTAAATGTAAAATAACACTGCATTCAATGTATATATTGAATATGATTCATATAATTAATACAGTTCATCTTTAGCTACAAAAGTGTATTTTCTCTTTCTCTTTTGTTGTTTGATTGACTTTGGTGACACAAACAGCTGCAGGTATATTGAGTTGCTGTCCCTTTAAGATAAATGCATTTATCTAATACCGGTAATGACACGCATCCGTTTTCTTTCTCCGACTGCGTTTATGGGGAAACTCGTTGAGACGGGCACTTTGACTTCTTTTTTTTGGACACATCGTTCATTTTTTTTTCCGTTCAAACACCGATAAGAAAGACAAGGGAATTCGGTGTTCTGTTCACGAACTTCTGTCTGCGACTTTGTGGCTCTGTGCGCCGACAGACCAGTCTACATTTGGATGTTTAACATAAATATATAGCCTACAGATACAGCAAAGACAACGTTGGCAGTATTGACGGCAAAATAGACTACAGCATATTTCGTTCTGTATTGACAGGAAGTTTTTTAAAGCAGAATTTGATGAGAATTTGATGCAGTTGCAGATACCATAGAGAAAAAGAACCACTAGGCGGGAGGCGCCGAAAAGCGCGCTGTTTTTGCAATTTCCCCCAACAGCCATGCTATCTCATAAGCACAATTTACCCTTGAAAAAAGTTGGTGATCTTTCCTTTTCCTCTTTTTCTCTCCATGTGCAGGATGCTAAATTAAGAAAAATAATATTAGCTTCCCAGATTGCTTACCAAGCTCTCATGTGCAGTCATGCTCGCAGATCATTTGGCTTCATACACATAAGTTACAGCTAGCAAGAAAAGTTGACAAACGTACTCTTCTACATTACACTGGGTATCTCTAATGTTAGTTAAAGCAACTTTTGATATAGGATCTCGAACTAATAATAATAATAATATTTCATTACATTTATATAGCGCTCTTCTAGACACTCAAAGCGCTTACATTGGCAGGGGGTATCTCCTCATCCACCACCAGTGTGCAGCATCCACCTGGATGATGCGACGGCAGCCATATTGCGCCAGAACGCCCACCACACACCAGCTTACTGGTGGAGAGGAGACAGAGTGATGAAGCCAATCAGCAGATATGGGGATTGTTAGGAGGCCTTGATGTTCTGAGGCCAATGGGCGAATTTAGCCAGGATGCCGAGGTCACACCTCTACTCTTTTCGAAAGACTTCCTGGGATTTTTAATGACCACAGAGAGTCAGGACCTCGGTTTAACGTCTCATCCGAAGGACGGTGCTTGTTGACAGTATAGTGTCCCCATCACTACACTGGGGCGCTAGGACCCACACAGACCACAGGGTGAGCACCCCCTGCTGACCTCACTAGCACCTCTTCCTGCAGCAACCTAGTTTTCTCAGGAGGTCTCCCATCCAGGTACTGACCAGGCTCAGCCCTGCTTAGCTTCAGTGGGAAACCGCTTTTGGGCTCCAACTCCTAACTCCTAATATTTTACTATAAGCAATTATGGATATATAAACACAATCGAAGCACTTACAGGATTTTCATTCAGGATTTCACTCTTTATAATGTCTCTTTTTGCCGCGTTCATCTAGTATGTGTCTGCGGGAGCACCACAACTATCTGTGACGCTGTATAGGAACTCAATCGGCTAATAGCTGTCCTGATTGCTGCCTCGCACTAGGAAATCAATTAATTACCGTTATAAATACAAAATGTCACTAAAACCTATAAATTTCACAATCATTTTTAATGTTAAAATATATTTGTCGGGGACCCCCCAAAATCCAAAAATGAATTCTTATGGGGGGTCCCTAATGACTTATGGAGGGTCCGGGACCCCCCCAGACCCCCGTTATTTCGAACCCTGACCTTCAGGAGAAATGTTAATGTGCAAACAGACAGTGTCTGTGTGCTCCCTGATAGCTTTTTGCACAAGCACATTTCAGTATGGTCGCGTGTCTGGCAAGTGTTTTATAACGGACACTCACTGAAGAAGTGTGCTATTATAGGAGTTGGCTGCAGTCAGTGGTGTTTAGATACATATGAGCAAAAACACTAGCTCTGACAGGGTACTGTTCACTGTTGAGGACAAGCTGCCTTCAGATTGTAACATCCTGACTGTTACTGTATGTCCTAAAAGTGACACCGTAGCCCTCGGGCAAGTCTCGCATCCCGCGAGATCAGAGAGACCAAGGGTAATAAAAGCACGTAGTGAAGAAAGCTCCGTGTCGGTTCCAGTTATTACATCCATAATATAGTTTAGCCAGTGAGCAAACATTACATGGTGTCAGAGTAGAGGCTAGTACTCACGTCCCGAAAGAAACATAGATGGTTTCGGCGTCCCAGCACCCAAGATGGATTGGGAATCAGCTAACTTGCCGGAAGCGTGGCGGCGTTTCAAGCAGCACGCGGAGCTAATATTCTCCGGACCTCTATGGGAGAAACGCGAACAGGACAAATGCAGCTATCTCCTCCTATGGATCAGGGAAAAAGGGCGTGACATTTTCAACACATGGACACTAACAGATGATGACGCGAAGAAACTACAAACATACTACGATAAGTACACTGCATACCTCACACCAAAGTCTAACCTGATATATGCAAGATATCATTTCCATGAGAAAACACAAGGTGATGGGGAAACTTTTGAACACTTTGTCACGGAACTGAAGCTGTTAGTTAAGGACTGTGGATACCCCAACAGCGATGAGATGGTGCGAGACCGCATTGTTTTCACTACAAATTCATCGCGAGTGCGGGAGATGTTGCTCAGCCGCGGCGCGGAGCTAACGCTAGACCAAGCCATCGACATCGTGCGATCTCATGAGATAGCAAAAGTCCAACTCAAAGAGATGGTTGGAAGCAAATACCCCAATAACGACGCTGTACACGCCATAGCCCGAAGACCTGAACACAGATCAGCGCGCACGAGTCACAAAGCCAGGCGGAGAGAGTCCGCCAAAGCACAAATAGAATGTGATAGATGCGGCGGCCTGCACACGACTAAAGACGGCGCCTGTCCAGCTAAAGGCAAGCAATGCATGAAATGCAAAAAATTCAATCACTTTGCAAAGGCCTGTAAGTCAAAACTACACACAAACACCCACACGAGAAAAGTGAACTTTTTAATGACGGACTCACAAGTGAAAACACAGGAAAATGTAATGAACAAGCTTACGCTGAAATTGAAATCGGGACTCAGAAAGTTAAATTTAAAATCGACACTGGCGCACAGACCAATGCAATTCCAGTACAGATATTTGAAAGACTGTTCAGAGACACTGCCATTAAACCAACCACTCAAAAAATCTCAGGATATGGCGGCGAGTTCCTGAAAGTGAAAGGCACCTGTCATCTAAAGTGCAAGTACAAAAACACCTCCATTGTGCTCGAATTCTACATAGTGGACACCAAAGCACCCCCCATCCTAGGGATGAGAGCTAGCCTAGACCTTAAGTTAATCAAGCTGATACTAACTGTGGCCGAGGAAGAAGCGAAACCATGCACAGATACAGACAGCCTCCTTAAAGAATACACAGACATATTCCAGGGCATAGGAGCGTTTCCAGGGGAGTGCAACCTCCATGTCGACCCACACGCCACACCAGTAATGTACCCACCACGAAGAGTACCGATCGCTCTGCGAGACAGACTGAAAAAAGACCTCGACAAGATGGAAGAGAGCAACATAATTTGCAAAGTGACAGAGCCCACAGAATGGGTTAATGCCCTTGTTGTTGTAGAAAAACCCCAGACTGGCAAGCTGAGGATCTGCCTGGACCCCAGAGACCTCAACAAGGCGATAAAAAGGCCACAGTACCCCTTACCAACTTTAGAGGATGTTACCACAAAGCTCGCCGCAGCGAAGTACTTCAGCGTCCTCGACGCCAGATCAGGCTATTGGGCCATAAAGCTGAGTACAACGTCATCCCTCCTAACAACATTTAACACCCCATTCGGCAGATACAGGTTCCTGAGGCTGCCACCCGGAATCAATTCAGCTCAAGACGAATTCCAAAGGCGCGTCGAAGAGACATATGAGGGCCTCACAGGTGTAGCTGCCATCGTCGACGACATACTCGTTTTCGGCAAGACAAAGCTTGAACACGACAACAACCTCAGGGACATGCTGAAATGGACAAGAGAAAGAGGGGTAACGCTAAATCCTGATAAATGCCAAATATGTGTATCAGAGGTCAGCTACTTTGGCCACACGCTCTCGCGAGAAGGTGTCAAGCCAGACGAAAAACCCATTGCCTATGCTTCCAAGTCACTCAACAGCACCGAAGTGAATTATGCTCAGATAGAGAAGGAACTTTATACAGTTTTATTCGGCTGTAAGCGTTTTCACGAATACATGTAGGGCCGGAGAGTGATTGTAGAATCCGACCACAAACCTCTGGAAGCTATCCTACGAAAAATTACATTTTTTGAGATCCGGAGCTATAAAAAAAACATCCGGGGCGCCCATGTCTAACGACGCGCCTGTTGACGTGATTATTCACATAACAAGGTTTGGGCAATTCAAATTACTAGTGGGTGGCGGGAGAAGACTCCCGGGAAGAGCCGGAGTGTTGAACAGCAGCCGATCGCAGTCTCAGATTTCGGAGACACGAGAAACAATACTTTTCGGGTTAAAAAGGATAACAGAGAACATTAATTTTTAATTTTATATTTTTAATTCTAAATCGCTTGATAAATGAGTTTAAATGCATGTAATATTGAAAATTATGCTCTAGGCTACACTGTAAAACTTTTCACTGTAAATTTACAGTAAAATACTGGCAGCTGGGTTGCCAGCCACATACTGTATTTTTACAGAACTAGTACTGTAAACAGAATTTACAGTACTAGTTCTGTAAACCGATGTACTGTAAATTTACAGTACAGTACTGGCAGCTGGGTTGCCAGCCACATACTGTATTTTTACAGAACTAGTACTGTAAACAGAATTTACAGTACTAATTCTGTAAACCGATGTACTGTAAATTTACAGTAAAATACTGGCAGGTGGGTTGCCAGCCACATACTGTATTTTCCTAAATTTACAGTACTGCACTGTAATTACAAAATACAGGATATACCACAATTTTACAGAATTATACTGTCTACAGCAAAAAAAAAAATTTTACAGGGAAAACATTATACTCTGAAAGAAAATAGAAACCAACAACATTATCTGTGTTTTAAAACATTTATTTTAAAAGCAACGACCAGACATTTGCCTTATATGAACACATTTGGCTGAAATGCCAGCTGTTTTTTTTTTTACATTTAAAATGTTAGTTGAACACTTAACACTTTATAATATAGTAATCTTGTTAACCTTAAACAAATGAGAAAGAAATGTAAAGTCAAAAAAAGAATAGAAACTCAAAATGGCTGAAATGGCAGTTGTATTTTATAAATGGAATTAACGATGCAGTAATCATAATTACTTTTAATGTACTTGCTGACAGGATCTAAACAAAATTCCATTCAAAGTCTGCAAGTTTTCGCAGAAGGGAGGAAACTGGTGGGCTTACAGTGGCGTTCTTTTTTTGCACAACTTGGCCAGTTTTCTTTGAAGTCACTTTTCCTTTTTTTGCTTTTGATCCACGTTCAAGATTGATGTCAACAAAGCGTCTAAAATGCAGAAAAGAGGAAAAAACACAATGAAATATTATAGAATGTGGATATATATATATATATATATATATATATATATATATATATATACACAACCCAAATTCCGGAAAAGTTGGGACGTTTTTTAAATTTTAATAAAATGAAAACTAAAAGACTTTCAAATCACATGAGCCAATATTTTATTCACAATAGAACATAGATAACATAGCAAATGTTTAAACTGTGAAAGTTTACAAGTTTATGCACAAAATGAGCTCATTTCAATTTTGATTTCTGCTACAGGTCTCAAAATAGTTGGGACGGGGCATGTTTACCATGGTGTAGCATCTCTTTTTCTTTTCAAAACAGTTTGAAGACGTCTGGGCATTGAGGCTATGAGTTGCTGGAGTTTTGCTGTTGGAATTTGGTCCCATTCTTGCCTTATATAGATTTCCAGCTGCTGAAGAGTTCGTGGTCGTCTTTGACGTATTTTTCGTTTAATGATGCGCCAAATGTTCTCTATAGGTGAAAGATCTGGACTGCAGGCAGGCCAGGTTAGCACCCGGACTCTTCTACGACGAAGCCATGCTGTTGTTATAGCTGCAGTATGTGGTTTTGCATTGTCCTGCTGAAATAAACAAGGCCTTCCCTGAAATAGACGTTGTTTGGAGGGAAGCATATGTTGCTCTAAAACCTTTATATACCTTTCAGCATTCACAGAGCCTTCCAAAACATGCAAGCTGCCCATACCGTATGCACTTATGCACCCCCATACCATCAGAGATGCTGGCTTTTGAACTGAACGCTGATAACATGCTGGAAGGTCTCCCTCCTCTTTAGCCCGGAGGACACGGCGTCCGTGATTTCCAACAAGAATGTCAAATTTGGACTCGTCTGACCATAAAACACTATTCCACTTTGAAATAGTCCATTTTAAATGAGCCTTGGCCCACAGGACACGACGGCGCTTCTGGATCATGTTCACATATGGCTTCCTTTTTGCATGATAGAGCTTTAGTTGGCATCTGCTGATGGCACGGCGGATTGTGTTTACCGACAGTGGTTTCTGAAAGTTTTCCTGGGCCCATTTAGTAATGTCATTGACACAATCATGCCGATGAGTGATGCAGTGTCGTCTGAGAGCCCGAAGACCACGGGCATCCAATAAAGGTCTCCGGCCTTGTCCCTTACGCACAGAGATTTCTCCAGTTTCTCTGAATCTTTTGATGATGTTATGCACTGTAGATGATGAGATTTGCAAAGCCTTTGCAATTTGACGTTGAGGAACATTGTTTTTAAAGTTTTCCACAATTTTTTTACGCAGTCTTTCACAGATTGGAGAGCCTCTGCCCATCTTTACTTCTGAGAGACTCTGCTTCTCTAAGACAAAGCTTTTATAGCTAATCATGTTACAGACCTGATATCAATTAACTTAATTAATCACTAGATGTTCTCCCAGCTGAATCTTTTCAAAACTGCTTGCTTTTTTAGCCATTTGTTGCCCCCATGCCAACTTTTTTGAGACCTGTAGCAGGCATTAAATTTTAAATGAGCTAATTAAGTGGATAAAAGTGTAAAATTTCTCAGTTTAAACATTTGCTACGTTATCTATGTTCTATTGTGAATAAAATAATGGCTCATGTGATTTGAAATTCCTTTAGTTTTCATTTTATTAAAATTTAAAAAACGTATCAACTTTTCCGGAATTCGGGTTGTATATATATATATATATATATGAGAGAGAGATTTAACCACTATTCACCCAGCTTATTAACAATATAATCCCCTCATCAGGTACTGAATCAGGGCCTACCAGAGTGTCAGTTGAAATGCAGCCATAAACCCTGTTTATGTAGAGCACACAGTGCCGAATCCAGTCCAAACATTTGTGACTTCATTAATTTAACTAAATTTCAACCTAGGGTCCTTTGCACCATGACCTTGAGCCAAATACTAAGATGGCGCAAGCCCTTACAAGCTTTTACCAAATCACGGAAGTGACCTCCACGTCTGTGTTAGCGGTAGCATTCGCCGTCAGGCAATTGTTATTTAATAAACTCCTGATGTACTTACAAACCTTCCAATCCCGTTCTGTTCATCATTATTAGTGGGGTAATTTACGAGACACAACTTTTGGAAAAGGCTTCTGGGGGGGGTGTTTGGCTCAATGTCATGGTGAAAATTACCCTAGGTTGATTTTACTCTGAACCATCCCTTTAAATATCCTTATTTTACTAAGGCCTAGACCTGGCTTAAAGGGTAAGTTCACAGAAATATAAAAAATATGTCATATATGACTCACACTCGTGTCGTTCCAAACCCGTAAGACCACAGTTAAAGATATTTTAGATTTAGTCCGAGAGCTTTCTGATCCTCCATTGCAAATGTATCTACGGTATACTGTCCATGTTCAGAAAGATAAGAAAAACATCATCAAAGTAGTCCATGTGACATCAGAGGGTCAGTTAGAATTTTTTGAAGCATCGAAAATACATTTTGATCCAAAAATAACAACAATTATGACTTTATTCAACATTGTCTTGTCTTCCGGGTCTGTTGTGAGCAAGTTCACGATGCAGCTGACGTGTTTTCTGGTGTGCCCAATAACAAAGATAGCACTGCAGTGTTGTGAACGCACTCACAACAGAAATATTCTAACTGACCCTCTGATGTCACATGGACTACTTTGATGATGTTTTTCTTACCGTTTTGGACATGGACAGTAGACCATACACACAGCTTCAATGGAGGAACTGAGAGCTCTAGGACTAAATCTTTAATATCTTAAACCGTGTTCTGAAGATGAACGGAGGTCTTACGGGTTTGGAACGACATGAGGGTGAGTTATTAATGATATAATTTACATTTTTCTGTGAACTAACCCTTTAAGCTAAGCCCTGTCTGCACTGCAAAAAATGCTTTTCTTTTTGTCTGGTTTCCTGTCCAAATATTAAAAAAAAAAATCCTAAATCAAGATGCATTTACTAGATACGTAAAATTAGATAAGATATAATGTCTTGTTTTCCAAGGGAATTACTCCAAATTAAGGGTTTTTTTGAGACTGGAAACAAGACAAAAACACTAAGTAAAAAAACATGTTTTGCAGTGTGTGAAACCAGGTCCATATTGTTATTCCCAGTAGTCAGCTGTACAAAACGTTTATAAAAAAAAAAAAGTCCTTAACAAATACTGTCAAGACAAAGGTTAGTGACAATTCAGTCTAAAACATATATTCAAATATGCAAATGACTTACCTCTGAACAAACTCAAGGGTGCATGCTGCCTCTTCCTGGTACTGTGAATTGAAATTATAGAAGGAGACAAACATTTACATTTACATTTAATCATTTAGCTGACGCTTTTTATCCAAAGCGACTTACAATTGCTATATATGTCAGAGGTCGCACGCCTCTGGAGCAACTAGGGGTTAAGTGTCTTGCTCAGGGACACACTGGCGGTTCACAGTGGATTCGAACCCGGGTCTCCCACACCACAGGCATGCATCTTATCCACTGCGCCAACACCACCCCCATAACAAACAGCGCTGCCAGGCCAGTGATGAAGTTGGGCTGTGCTCCTTCACACACAACTTGACCCTCCAAACTCAACATCCAGCGCTGGTTGCTCAGAGATTGACCTGTAATAAAAATAAAAATCAGAATGAAAAAGTAATAATATTATTGTGGGTTCCAATTTGGTTCTATGTAGTTGTCTATTCATAATTCTACATAACTGTTAAAAGAACTCTGTTCACAGGATACACCATTTCATTCTGCCTTAGTAGTGCTTTTGGGTAGGGTTCATCAATACAGTAATACTATAATTTAATTTATATGAGCAATTTCCTATTTAGAGGAATAGTTTTCCCTGGTTAAATGAAAGTAGTGTTAGAGTTAATTAGCTGGACTTCACAACCACACAATTTTGCTGAACACAGTTGATTCTTCCATACATATGTTGCCAATTAAAATCTATTTTTATATTTCTCATACCATCACCACTCTCTTCCTGAAAAAGTAATACAATATTGGAACAACACCCCAATGCAAAAAATGCTTTTCTCAGTTACTATTTTGTCTAGTTTCCAGACGAATAACTTAAAAGTTCTTACATCAAGAATAATAAACTAGACAAGTAAAAATGATGTATTTTTTCTGAAAATTGTTTACTTAAACTTTTTTTTTTTTTGCAATAACATTTCGGAAAACAATATTTTTTTTTTACTTGTCTAGTAGATTCTTCATGCAAAAAAAAAAAAGAAAAAAAAAAAAGACACTTGGGAACAAAAAATAAATAGAAGTTAAGTAAAACATTTTTTTTGCAGTGTGGCAAGTAAGTGATGACTTGCTCTTCACTTTAAGGTTAAACGACTTTATTGTTTACATACCAAGAAATATAAGGCGTGGACTCTGGCAAATGAAGAGAATGCTGGACATCAGATGGAGTCGCAAATTCCTGAAACAAATATTTAAAAAGACAGTACAACCATGATCAACAGACCAATCCATAAAAGAGATTATAGATAAATTTGATTGGTTGAATAATCTCTATTTACATCTGCTTGAAGGAAAACCCCATCTAACTTCTCTTTGAAGTGTGCAAGGAGTAGTTGTATGACCATGGCATCCACATCATTTTCACCTCTAGAGAGAATACTTCGAATGTCATCATTGGTTGGTTTGCTTTTGAAAAATTCAATTATGATTTGTCCACACTCCAGAATAGACAATTCCAAATATCTGAGCACTTTTTTGTCAGTAAGCTGTTCAAAATGTCCATATATATGCCTCTGTGTGAAGAGATATGGCCATTTAGTTTTGATATCTGCAATTGTAGGGGATGGGGTTGCATTGATCATGTGACGCTGAAGCCAATAGGTTCCCTCCATGAGCTTGCAAACGTCTCCTCTCTCTGCTCCAGAGATTCCTTCATGAAGATGCATCTCCTCCATCTTCTGACGTTTCACTTCAAGACTGTCATAAGTTTCACCAGGTGGAAGAGCAGGCTGCCATCTTGTACAACCATACGAGTCAGTGGAACTTCGTTTTCTAGTAGTTCCGGTGTCACTTCTTTGGATCCTATGATGACTTAGTGTATTTGTTCGATTCAGGTGCTCTATGCGTACTTTCAGCTGTGAAAGAACAGATTCATATCCACCCCCAACCTGCTTGTCACCCAACATGTCAGCAAAAGACTTTGGATACTGGCTCACTAGTTTGCGACTAACAGTCAGACACTGTGATCTGGTGGGGTTCTTGTCATGTTTTCTCATTTCGTCAGCAAGGATTCTAATCATTTGTCTTCGATCAGAAGGAGAAGGTCTCTGTCCATTCTCAACAGCAGTCTTTATACCGTCTGGCATTAAGTTCCAGGGAACTTGGAATTTTTCAGTCCATGAATGTGTGGCACTGGCTGATGCTAAAATGCTTGATGTTGGCTTTGAGGAGCTCGATGGAGGTGAACCAAGAGTAGTGTTTGTTTCGGGGGGAACCGAGGGGAGAACCTCAGCAGGTGGCAGTACGACTGTGCAGTTTTGATGTTCTGTGTTTATATATATAAATAAATAATCAGTTATTGTATCAAATTACATAATAAACAGTACTAGAATGCATTTTAACAGATAAAAGGGATAGTTCACACAAAAAAATTAAACATTCTGTCATTAATTTCTCACCCTCATGTCATTCCAAACCAGAAAGACTTTTGTTCACTTTGGTACATAAATGAAGATATTCCTAAAAAAATAAAAAAAACTTCTGTCCCTTTATAGACAGTATACTCAACTTCCACTGTCAGTATAGTAATCTATATGACTCCAGTGGTTTAATTTTAATGTTAGAAGTGGTTTGTTTAACCCCAGAAACTAAAAACAATGTACCACTTTATTTACAAAATAATAATCTCCAATGTGTGTTCTCAACAAGCTGGTTGGTAACATCTGGAGATAGGCTTGGCAACACCAACAGTACAGCATCTTTCAGGACTTCTTTCATTCCAGACATTATTCTAAAATTGGGAAGGAATGATGGAGAACAATTACTGACAAGCCACACAATGAATATTCTGGCAGAGGATAGTAATCCAGTAGACTGTCTTGATTTATGCATAGGTAGCCTTGATCTTGTGATTTCATGCAATAAACTCCCTGGTCTATAAGACAAAAAGACCGACATTTCTTTGTGACAAAATACACATTGCAATTGTCATGTACAATAATTAAATGAATGTTCCCAAACACAATTCCCTCATCATTCTTCTGCAAAACAACATGCATGTTTTTTTTATAAAGTGTTTCCTTTACAGTCACTTCATTACATGCTACTGTATTCCCTGGCTGAAAGTTAAGACAAGCAACAGATCCTTGAATGTCATCATTGTAGTCATTAACATGAAACTCTATTCCCCTCTCTGCAACAACATTTTCAGGGAAAGGGCTTCCAGCATTTAGGTAAGCCTGAAGAAGTTGATGTCTTTCTGCCAATGTAGCACTCAAGTTCTTGAAATTGTGCAATTTTCTCGCACACTGTTTAAAGTATGAGTGCTTACTTTCAAAGCGTAGTGTCCAGAGGCGAATAAGTGGACCAAAATGACCAGTGAGCTCAGGATAATGACACAGGTAGTGGTGCTTTGGCTTAAGGGGATGATTTGGAAAAACCACCTTTCGAGTCTCGATATACTCCTCTATTAGCACTGATAAATATGCAATCTGACCAATATTAATGGAAGGAGCACAGATGAGCTCTGCTATCTGTCTGAGTTGAAGTACTAACTGCCATACCTCATTTTCAGTTGGACTGACAATCTTTTCCCCAACCAAAAGAGGTAAAAGCCGGAGAAGGCACCAATTCTGAACTGCATGTCCACTTAATTTCCCAGTACCAGGAGTCACCTCAACTGGTTTATCACGCGCATCATTCCCAAGATACTTAAACTGGTTAATACGATGATTTAGTTCAGTGTATGTGAACTGTTTCTCCTGATTCACAAGATGATCGATATACAAAGCAAGGTCAAATGACACAACACCTTCAAAAAGATCGTGTCCAAGACAGGGAGGTAATCCTGGCTGGCAAACGTGAAAATATTTCAGGTCATTAAAGGGAGAATTACATTTGACACCAATTGCAATTTCAGTTTGATCAGCATCCAAATCCTTAAGATTTTCCTCATACGACTCCACAGTTCTTGTTAATGCCTTTGTTAGGGGAGCCGAGTTAAATGTCTGGCGGTCAATTTTACAGTATCTGCAAAAGTTTTTACTTTTACTGTTGCGGCAATCCGCCCGTTGCCACGCCTCTCGTTACACAGAAATGAACGGCAGGTGAAGTTTGTTTCAATCAGCGTGACGTGCACCTTGGGTTTGAAATGGTGCTCGCGCTGCTCTTTTCATTGTGTGCACTGTGAGCAGCGTGGACGCAGTGGGAACGTTGGCTCAAAGATTTGATTTTAAACTGCACGGGATCGTTTGATTCTGAAGAGACTGCCGGTAAATCTAAATGTTTACATTTGCATGTGGTGGCTTTGTGTGGATGTGCATGTTATGGACTTAGGTATTTATTATTGTTATTTTGGTATCTGTGATTAGGTTAGTGTTTGAATTGTTGAGCCCAAATGCCTAGCAGTGAACAGTTATTTTAAAGTATATTGTCAGGAAATTATTCACATATTCAATTTGCTAAAATTAATGGTCTGTTTGAAATTCACTGTCTAGAAATGTGTAATCAATTCACTTGTTGGAATATTTATTATGGTAAAAATGGTTAAATTCCCTTCTAATGAAATGCAAATCCAGTGATTAAAAGCTAATTATTTAAAACGTATTTGCTATGGTGTAGAATAGTATTAGTAAAAAGAAATATTGTTATGCTAACACTTACAGAATTAAAACGGTGTTATTTATGTACGATGTGAAATTGTGGTGGTTTAACTCATGTACATTGCTGTAAATATTTACACTGCTTTGTGTGTGGTTTTAAAGGTTTTACCTACTGGAACATACAAGAAATTGAGAAAAGGCAACTTAAGTCTCATTCTTGAGTGGAACCCAGTGTTCAATTCAGAAGTAAAGAACCCTTGTCAAGTGGGGGACCCGTGCAGCTTGCAAACACTTGACAGTGAAAAACCGCGCTCCAGGCCCCAACGCCAAGCTCCAGGCCCCAACGCCAAGCTCCAGGCCCCAACGCCAAGCTCCAGGCCCCAAACGCCAAGCTCCAGGCCCCAAACGCCAAGCTCCAGGCCCCAAACGCCAAGCTCCAGGCCCCAAACGCAACGCTCCAGGCCCCAAACGCAACGCTCCAGGCCCCTGCAGCAAGGTCTCTGCAGCAATTGAAGACAGAGAGAACGTCTGCTAAAAGACTCTTTTCTCGGCTGGCTAACTCAATTGTCAGATCATGTAAGAGTATGTCTGCGGAAGAACTCAGGGAGGCTCTGAGTAAGTTTACATTAGAGTCAGAAAAAGTAATTGAAGTAAACGAAGAGTTGGAAGCTGCTTACATTGAGGAGTGGGATGGAGAGGAAGAATCCACTGTAGCAGAGGAGCAAAAGGCAGACATCAGGAAGACAACACAAGAGTGTGAACAGAAGCTGGATGAGGTGGAGAGTATTCTACACAAGGCCCTTTGGGAAAGGTTTGGCAACCCACAACTTTCTCTGGCGTTAGAAGTGGCAGAAGAGGAATGTAAGCGCCTTTCATCTGTCCAGCCTGATATAAAGCTAGACGTGTACGACTTTATGCTTGGACACCTGGAAGGACAAGTTAAAGCTGCGAAGGAAGCTAGCTGCCGGTGGGCCCCTCCCGAGGAGCAGAAGGATCTTTGGTGTCGGATGAGGGAGCTTGAGATCAGCGTGCCTAGATTGATCTCGGGGAAGGCTGCCCTAATGCAGGCAAAGATTGAACAAGAGGGGCAACCTGTTACAACCCACTGTCCCCAAGTGGCTAGCATCAAATTGAGACCGACGGCACTTCCAAAATTTGATGGAAACAAGCGCAATTTCCACCGCTGGAGAAAGGATTGGGAGGCGCTCCAGAGGCAAGGAGAGCCTACTGGTTCCAAGGAAGTCAGGAAGTTTCAGCTACTAGATAGTCTTGAGGAGAAAGTGACGGTGGATCTTCGCCTCTCAAACTATGGGACAGCAGAGGATATTTTTCAGGTTCTAGAGAACCGCTTCGGGAATAAAACAAGAATAGCTCTGGAGATCATTGAGGAGTTGCAAATGTCACTTCCGGTAAAGAGCCACCAGCCCAGAAAGATCGTGAATCTAATACAGATGGTCGAGAAGGCTTTACACGACTTGAGCGAGCTGGGAGAAACGGGTGCTCTAAAAAAAAACCCTTGTCACAAAGTCGCTGGAGAGTAAGCTGCCAGAAGTCTTGGAAAAAGGAGTGGCTGGTTTATGCAGCAGAGAAAAAGGATGAGGCTGGATCTAAAGATCGGTTCGACAAGCTCCTCATATTTTTGAGAAGCCAGGAGGAGATTTATGAGCAGCTGGATCAATTAAGGGATGATGAGCCCAACAGGAGAGAGCTAAAGATCCCACCAAAACATGCCCGGACGAAGGCCACCAAGTCCATGGGTCCCCAAATTGGCTGCATTGTCTGTGGAGAGAGCGGCCATAGGAGGAAGTTGTACTACTGCAAGAAGTTTAAAGCTTTGAACCTTGCAGAAAGGAAAGCTGCAGTGAGTAGGATTGGGGCCTGTGGAAGATGTCTTGAGGTCCACATTGATATGGAGGAGTGTAAGACTTTCCTGTGCAGGAGTGAGGGCTGTAAAGACAAGCAAAGTCCAGGTCATCACTACTGTCTGTGCCCCAGGTCTGGAAATAAGGGCCCATCCCAGAGGAGGCCAAAGTCCAGTCCAGAAGGAGCAGGAAGCAGAAAGGGTACCGATGCCCAAGAAGATTTTCTGACTAAGCTGTCCCCAGAGTTGGCCCAACAATGCAGAGATGCCTTCTGCAATTCAGTATCAAGGACACTCAACTCGGCAGCAACCGAGTGTGGCTTGTTGGCAGAGAATGGTCTTCAAGAGTTCCCGGTTATAATGATGATCCTTGAGGTCACTGCGAATGCCGGGCAGAAGATCGGGACCTTGATAGATCTGGCATCGGACACTAATTACATCACTCATGATGCTGCGGATGAGTTAAACCTGAGGAGTGAGGACGTGACGTTGATTGTTCATGGAGTTGGAGGGATGCAAATCACGGTAAAGACGAAGAGATACCTCCTGAAGATCCGAGTCAAAACCCCAAAAGGCACCTTAAGATCCCATCAACTTGTGTGCTATGGGCTTGATAGTATTACGGAGGTTCATCGTCACGTGTCATCTAAAAAGCTGCAGAAGTTTTTTCCTGACGTCCACCTCCAAGAGTTGGTAAGACCCTCACAAATCAAGCTCCTCATTAATCACAAGGAAGGCCAACTTGTACCTCAGAAAATGCGCTCCGTTGGGGACCTTGTCTTGTGGGATGGTCCTCTGGGCAAGACGTTAGTGGGTTCGCACCCAGACCTTCTAGAAAAAGTTATTGTCACAGCCCATGCATCAAGAACGCATTTTGCACGCTCCATGCGTGCGGCAGCAGCAAGTTATAAAGAACTCACCGGCAAAACCCGAGCTTATATGCCCCAAGCCTCCCGGGCTTCCGCATCAGCTGTCTGTCGGGACTTCCTGGAATGGTGGAGGTGGGATAGCATTGGCGCTGCTTGTGAGCCTCGGAGTGGTGGCTGCCGTTGTGGGAAGTGTCAGCCTGGGGGAAAGGAAATGACTTTATCAGAGGAGCGGGAACTGGAGCAGGTGAAGAGTGGGTTGACTTATGTAGCTGGAGATCATCACTGTGAAGGGCCTCACTGGCACGCTAAGTACCCTTGGACAGAGGATCCAGTCTCTTTACCAAATAACAGGAGGGCGTTGAGGCGACGTTTCTAAGGACTGAGAGACAATTAGCCAAAGAACCAGATTGGAAGGGGGCGTATGGAGCACAAATCCATGAGATGGTTCAAAGGAAAGCTGCAATTAAGCTGTCAAGAGAGGTGTTGGAGAGCTGGACCGGACCAGTGTGGTATATCAGCCACTTGATCGCGCCAAACCCCCACTCTGTCACTACTCCAGTCCGCCTGGTGTGGAACAGTAGCCAAAAGTTCAGGGGCCAGAGTTTAAATGACCTCCTCATTAAGGGTCCTGGGGTCTCATTTATAAAACTATGCGTAGGATCTTTACTAAAAGTTTACGTGCACCCAAAAGCCAAAAATGGCGTACGCCAAAAAATATTCCGATTTATAAAACCGTGCGTACGCACACCTGTAAGCAATGTTCCCTTTATAAATCACAGATCACCCGCAGATGTGCGTACGTGAACCAGCCTCATATCCCGCCCTGTACACGCCCATTTTTAACCATAAATAGTCAATGCAAATCACCTCATGATTGCTGATCAGCATGTAAATGAGAGTGGAATCCCATATATACCTGGAAAATTGGCATGCGACCCGCCAATTAATTAATCCAAGAAAGTGAAAACGTGCATTTCTGTTAGCCTAATTTTAATAATGGCGACAGGTGAGAAAAGAGGAAAAAAACGTAATTTCTCAGATACTGAGATTGAAACACTTGTAGGGGAGGTGGAGGCTCGGAAAACTGTGTTATTTGGTGGCCACAGCAGTGGGGTCACTAATAAAAAGAAGCAGTGCGAGTGGCAAAGTATTGCTTCTGCCGTCAATTGTGTCAGTGGGACAGAACGGACAGTTGCAGAATTAAAGAAAAAATGGTCCGACCTGAAGGTATACAATTTTTTTTTTTACCAACATATTACATTTGTGTTTTATTAGGCTATATACCTATATAAATAGCAATATTGATTTTCAAAAAGTTTTATTTACATGTGCTTACAGTATGCAAAATATGTGAAATAAAGATTCTCATTCATTCAAGGTGGAGGCAAAGAGAAAACTGTCCTCCCACCGCCAGAGCGTGGCTGCAACTGGTGGGGGCCCATGTACAGCTGATCTCACATCAGTGGACAGCAAAATCGCGGCTATAATTGGGGAGGTCAGCGTGTGTGGTATTGTGTCGGAAAAGGAGGGAGACACTGACATGACTGAAACCACAGAGGAGCAAGGTTAAACCGATTTTTAATCATTAACGCTGTACATTTGAGTGTGTGGGGTGATAAATGGATAAATGTTGCCAATTGTTTGTCCTCCAGTCCTTCCGGAGTCTGAAGCTGTAAATGAACAGGAGGTTCAGGGTGAGGGGTTCTCAGATGCAGATGCACAGCGTCCGGCTCAAAGCAGTGCCCCTTCTGCGTCTGGCACGTCCAAAAGTGGTCGGGTACTCACTGACGCAGTCCTGCAGTTACAGCGAGAGACAATAAACGCTGTCAACAGGGTTGCAGATGAGCTACGGCAGATGAGAGAAGTGATGCAAGAAATTGCACAATCATTAAAAGATGCAGTTAAAACATGAACCTTGAGTTTTGTCTTTCTTTACAAACGCCGCATGACATCCTCACGGATTCTTGCACCTCGTTGATATCCCTCTTGTCGGCCAGGGGGCTGTGGCTCGGGGTCGTAATGCTGGGGTAGAGGGAGATCAGGAGGGAGAGGAATACCGTTTCTCAGTGCTATATTGTGCAAAACACCACATGCCCTGACAATCTTGCACACTTTTGCTGGATGGTATAAAAGTCTGCCACCCGAGGCATCCAGAGCACGCCATCTGCATTTCAGGATGCCGATGGCACGCTCCACAACTGCGCGGGCACGAGAGTGGACCTCGTTATAATGAGTTTCCTCTGCGCTCTGCGGGTTTAAAAATGGGGTGAGGAGCCAGCGTCTCAGGGGGTAGCCACTGTCGCCTGCAGGTTATAATTATATTAAAAACAAAATTGTTACAGTTTCTACTTTTTAATATTGTTAAACTCACCAAGAAGCCAGCCATCACGTACTGCGCCTGCATTTAGTCTGTTCCCTACACTGCTATGTGTCAAGATAAAGGAATCATGTGTTGAACCAGGCCAGCGTGCCACAATGTTTGTGAGGGTCATGTTGGAGTCACATATGATTTGCACATTAATAGAATGCACATGCTTTCTATTAACATAAGCAAATTCATTTTCAGATGGTGCCCTTATAGCAACATGAGTGCAGTCAATTGCGCCGATTACATTTGGGAAACCAGACATTGCTGCAAATTGCGTTTTAATTTCGGCCTGTTCTCGCACAGTGTAGGGGAACCTGATGTATCGACTAACCATATTAAGTATACCATTTAAAACGACAGATATTATGGCACTCAGGGACGGCTGTGATATACCAGACCTATAGGGTGAGATGATAGATTCCAATAGAATTATTTCATATACAAAAAGGTCTTAGAGACAAATTTGAGGATTACTTATAGTTTTTTTATATTATTAATTTACCTGTCTGCCAATTCCCGCTGGAAACAGCCGGTTGCCAAGAACCCCAGAGTGGTGAGGACTTGTATTTGGACTGGGAAGGCATGGTTCCGGCGTGTTGCCCTCTCTAATACTGGACCCAATTCAGCACATAGATCCAAGAGCACAGCTCTAGGGAATCTAAATCGGCTTATTAGCCAGTCATCATCATGGGCCAGGAAATCATCATGGTCCCTGAAAACTCGTTCTCTCCTTATTCTGCCATTAGCGTAATCCTCCAACAGTGCCAGGAGTGCCATCATGAAGCATTACATACCCGGGTCACCGGAGAATTTATATGTTTCTATCAAATAGACTGATCGTTAACACCTTGACAAAATCACTTAATTAATTTGTGGGCGAAAATTTAAGACGAAAATGTTATAGTGAACACATGCTTCTTGACGGTTTTGTAATGAACACCGTAATAGTTAGGACCGATGATGAGTAGCGATTGTGCTTCATGACTGTATTTGCAGACTTTGACATTTTATGATATAGGCTATGTACATTAAGGAAAATATTTCCTTTTTACACTGTGTTCTGCAGTTCTCTAATAAAAGGGTATTTCATGCTATTCTGTAGGCTATCACATGTATCGCGCCATGTCCTCCTGTGCTCCCGTTGTGGACAATGTGACTGTAAGGCAGCGCTGATTATTATTTTATTTTACTTTTAATACATTTTGAATTACGTTTGGATTTTACTAGATGTATATAGCCTAAAACAATCGGCACAAATAACACTGTTGGATTTAATCTTCATGATAATGTGGATATAACGTATGAAATGGAGTGAAAATTAAATGTCATTCATTCTTATAATCGTTCTTCTCACATTTATTTTCTACAATCTAACTTCAGTTCACGACCTCACCATCGGTGTCGCCAATTCCCTTTGTCTCCAGAATGTGCGTACGCACGGCTCAAAGTTTGCTTAAAGGTGCGCACATTCTCCCGTCAAGTTGGTTTTTTATAGATCACAACCTTTGCGTGGGAACTGGCGTACGTACGTTTCCAGCCCCGTTTTGTGCGTACGCACGCTTTATAAATGAGGCCCCTGATGTCCTCAACAACATCCGGGCGGTCCTCCTGCACTTCAGAGAAGGTGTTTTTGCTGCGCTCGGTGACATCAAAAAGATGTATAATTCAGTCTGGCTCGAAGACCGGGAGGTGCATCTCCATCGTTTTCTTTGGAGAGACTTTGAGGATGAGGACATTGATGAATATGCGATCACAAGAGTTAATATTGGTGATAAGCCAGCTGGTTGCATCGCTCAGGTTGCTATGCGAGAGACAGCATATCTGCATAAGTTCAGCCACCTCAAGGAAGAGTGTAGAATATTGGAGGAAGACACATATGTGGATGATGTTCTCACCTCCCATAATGATCAGGGGCCAACTTAAGCAAATGACGTCCAACATTGAGCAAATCCTTGAGGCCGGCGGGTTTCAAATGAAGCCTTGGTTCTATTCTGGCCAAAGTGGGAGGAGAGAACCCAAAGGCCAAGAAAAAGAAGGGCCCATGACAATGATCCTCCCAAATCAACTTACTGAGGAAGATAATAAAGCACTTGGCCTTGGCTATACCCCTGAGGATGAAAAGCTCCACTTAATGGTGGCTGTGAATTTTTCTAAGAAGAAGAAGAAGATGAGGCTGGGCAAAGATCTGCCAAAAGAGGAAGTGAGAGGGCAGGTACCCTACCCGCTAACCCGTAGAGAGCTATTAAGTCAAGTCTCTGGGTTATACGATCCCCTAGGTCTCGTGACCCCTGTAAAGCAGAGGGGGGCCATTCTTGTGAGGAGGGCTTTTCAGGAAGCGAGAGTAAAGTACAGTCCAACTGAAAATACCTGGGACACAGCTTTGTCTGAAGGACTTCGGCAAGATGCTATCTGCCTTTTGGAAGATTATGCTGAGCTGAGCCAGTTAAGGTTTACCAGGCCCCTGACTCCTCCTGTCCCAAGAGCTGAACCGTGTGGTGTCACGTTCTCTGATGGCAGTGAGCACTCTTATGGAGCTGTGTTATACCTGCGTTGGTGTAGCAGACAAGACGTCATTATACGGCTAGTTGAATCCAAGGCCAAGCTGACACCATTGGATCAGAAGGGAGATGCAGTTAAAGCAGAGATCTGTGGGGCTGTCTTTGCAGCCTGGCTGAAAAAGTATTTCCAGAGGCACAGTCGGATCCATGTGGAGAGGTGGTATCATCTGGTCGACAGCCAAACGGTCCTGGGGGCGGTCCAACGAGAGAGTTATGGTTATCAGACGTTTATTGCCAATAGAATTGGTGAGATTCAAGGAAGCACAAATGTCCAGGACTGGTGGTGGATCCCTGGGCCACTTAATACAGCAGACATCATCTCAAGAGGGGCTGTTCCTAAAGATTTGGATGAAGGCTCTGAGTGGCAGATGGGCCCCAAGTTTTTAAGCCTCCCTGAGAGTGAGTGGCCGGTAAAATCTGCTAAGGATGTTGCTGTTGCAGCCAGAGAAAACATAATAAGAATCCAGAAGAAGGCATTTGTAGCTACACTTACCCGGGCCGGTGCAAAGCAGGGACTAAGGCAGTACCAGAGTCAAACTCCAACAGGCCTGCGTAGACCACCTGCAGGCACCGCGATTACTGTACTTGTCGATGTCAAGTGGTTCAGTAATCTAAGACGGCTTACAAAGGTAATTGCACTGGTCTGGAGGGCGGCAAAGAAGCTGCTTCGGGTTAAGACTGATGGAAGACCAAAGTGGGAGGCAGTTCAGTCGACTGGAATCATCACAGTGATAGAAAGAGAGGATGCCTTCAGAGATCTTTGCCTTGCAGCTCAAGAGGGGGTAACCTTTCCCAGCTCCACATTGAACCGGCTTGTTGTGTACAGAGATGGGGTTAGTGGACTGTTGGTGTGTGGAGGTAGAGTTCAATACTTCGAAAAAGATCACACGGCAGTGCCATTGGTGCCTTTCGATACCTGGCTTGGGACATTGGTGGCACGTAAGAGTCATCAGGAGGGGCATGAAGGGGTTGCTGGAACCCTGTTGAGGATGCGACAGTCGGTTTGGATTGTGCGAGGGAGAATGCTCGCTCAGAAAGTTGTTAACCAGTGCATCATCTGCAAGAAAGCAAGGGCTCGAGTATGTGGGCAAGTGATGGGTGACCTACCTGTGGAAAGGTCAGGGCCTGCTGCACCGTTTCAGTTCACTGGCGTTGATCTGTTTGGGCCATACCTAGTGAGAGACGATGTTAAAAGGAGGGTGTCCATGAAGGTCTGGGGAGTCCTCTTCTGCTGCATGGCGAGCAGGGCCATACATGTGGAGCTGGCCAATAGTATGTCTACAGAAAGCTTCTTGATGGCTTATCAGAGATTTGCTGCTATCAGGGGGCTTCCCCTTAAAGTTTGGTCAGATCCTGGGACCAACTTTGTTGGCGCAAGGCCCGTGTTGGATGAGCTGTACACCTTCCTGCGAGGCCAAGAGACAGCAAGCCTGGAAGAGTATGCAGTAAAAAGTGGTACATGCTGGGTTTGGAAGGTGCTCCCTGCTGATTCGCCACACCGCAATGGAGCTGCTGAAGCTGCAGTGCGGATAGTGAAGAGGGCTCTTCAAAGTCTGAGAAGATCAGTTGGTCTTACCTTCAGTGAGTTCCTCACGGCGCTTCAGTTGGCGGCGAATTTGGCTAACGAGCGCCCGATCGACGCAAGGATCCAGAGTCGCGAGGACCGCATCCAGTATGTGACGCCCAATGCACTTCTTCTTGGGCGTGCGTCTCAAGATGGAGACTTTAAGTCTTTCAGTTTTACCAACTACCCCTACAAGCGTCTTCAAGAAATCGAGGCCCAAGTCAACAGCTTCTGGAGAGCCTGGTGCCAGCTTGCCGGACCAAATCTCTTCATCAGAAGCAAGTGGCATGTTACAGAGAGGAACGTGGCTATAGGGGACGTTGTTTGGCTTTGTGATCAGAACGCTTTGCGGGGCCAGTTCAGGCTTGGCAGAGTTGTCGCTGTTGCTCCAGACTCCAAGGGTGTTGTAAGGGATGTCGACGTCCTAGTCGCTCCGGGCAACTGTGTTCCGGTTCAATGTCCAAAGTCTGTGGCTCTGAACTTAGCATCCGGTGACAAGAAGGGAAGCTCCAATAGCACGGTGCTGCGGAGGGACATTAGGCGCCTTGTTGTTGTCCTTCCTGTTGAGGAGCAGCCCCCCTGACCAGGATTGCCTTGAAGTTCGGTGACGTGCACCTTGGGTTTGAAATGGTGCTCGCGCTGCTCTTTTCATTGTGTGCACTGTGAGCAGCGTGGACGCAGTGGGAACGTTGGGTCAAAGATTTGATTTTAAACTGCACGGGATCGTTTGATTCTGAAGAGACTGCCGGTAAATCTAAATGTTTACATTTGCGTGTGGTGGCTTTGTGTGGATGTGCATGTTATGGACTTAGGTATTTATTATTGTTATTTTGGTATCTGTGATTAGGTTAGTGTTTGAATTGTTGAGCCCAAATACCTAGCAGTGAACAGTTATTTTAAAGTATATTGTCAGGATATTATTCACATATTCAATTTGCTAAAATTAATGGTCTGTTTGAAATTCACTGTCTAGAAATGTGTAATCAATTCACTTGTTGGAATATTTATTATGGTAAAAATGGTTAAATTCCCTTCTAATGAAATGCAAATCCAGTGATTAAAAGCTAATTATTTAAAACGTATTTGCTATGGTGTAGAATAGTATTAGTAAAAAGAAATAGTTCAATTTTTCAATTCAATTCAAGTTTATTTGTATAGCGCTTTTTACAATACAAATCGTTACAAAGCAACTTTACAGAAAATTATGTTTCTACAATATTTAGTAGTAGCTAGTAGTTTGTGCACGTTTGACAGGATTTTAGAAAAAGAAAAATAATAATAATAATACAAGACGTGGTCAGCTAGATGATGAACTATCAATATTATTAATTAATAGTAATTATATGATGCAGTCACACATGTAGCAATAATTGTTAGTTCTGTTTGTTGATTCAAGGTTAGGATCATCTGGGGTCCTCTGAGGGTCAGCATCATCTCTTCTCAGATGTTCTGGATCCAGACTGGAGCTTGTGTAAATCCTAGTTGCAAAACATAGAAACAAAATAGAGACATCATTAGCATAGCTGTTATGCTAACGCTTACAGAATTAAAACGGTGTTATTTATGTACGATGTGAAATTGTGGTGGTTTAACTCATGTACATTGCTGTAAATATTTTACACTGCTTTGTGTGTGGTTTTAAAGGTTTTTCACCTACTGGAACATACAATAAATTGAGAAAAGGCAACTTAAGTCTCATTCTTGAGTGGAACCCAGTGTTCAATTCAGAAGTAAAGAACCCTTGTCAAGTGGGGGACCCGTGCAGCTTGCAAACACTTGACATTTACTGAAATTCTCAACAAAGCCACCAATGTAATGTGATCCAAGGTTATCGCCAGCTATGGCACACAATGTACCTTTGTGCACCTTTCCATCCGCTAACTAAACACCATTTTCCTCAAGGTCTTTAAGGTCTTTTACCAGAGTTGCAAAGACCAAATCTTGTCCAAAAAATCTAAAATCTTGTTCCCTACACAGCAGAACTAGCTGCATAGGGTCAATGCCTGTGTAACGGGGCTGTTCTAGGTGGGTATTGAACCCGGGTCTGTTTGGTCCAAAGTCTTGAGCTAACTCCCCACTAAATGAATCCAAGAGCAGGGATGATCAAATGGCCAGGAGTCGTGGGTCTTAAACAAGACAAAGCTTTACTAATAAAAGGTGCAACAAAACAAGAGAAGCCGTGCTTCCAAAAAACAGTAAAAAGAAAAATAGACACAAGGGTCCAAAGACTTAAACTTAAACTTAAACTTTAACAGACTTGGCTTGCAACAGGTAACATAGGCTCAAGACTGAACAATAAGGTATGGCACAAACACACTTAAATAGGGCAAGACACAGGTGTGATGCATCAGGCATAATGAGTGGTAGTGTTCAGCAGGAATCTGGTGAGGGTCGCCACCTGCCGACCAGGAGGAAAATAGCAGTCCAGTTAAGGATTCCTTACAGCCTGACCTACAGTGAGGCAGCAGGTTTGCAAGTGTCATGTAAACGGCAAGAATTTTGTGCTTTTTCTTACCAGAACCAAGTGGATTGGCAACTTCAAAAGCATCTTCATACAAGATTAAAGCTAATGAATCTTTATCATTTTTGAACAGCATATTTTCATCAATATTGTTGCCATCCCATACATCAGAGAGGATATCTTTTGCTCTAACTTCAGATCGTGAATTATTATGTTGTTCTATCACTGATTTACAGCAGAACAGTGCTTCTAAGCTTTTCTTAATTGGAATGTATTGAGCAAAGCTTTCCTTGCCAGATTCATTTTGACCAAGACAGATTGGGACAGGATCCACAAACTTAAAATTGTCTTTATAAAAAGACTTTCTTCTCTTATCAGTGCAAAGTGTATTAATATTAGATCTCCGAAAAAGATCATCAGTTTGCAAGACATTAAAAACACTATATCATTTTCAGAAATACCAAGTGCACTTTTCTTGACATGTTCCAATATCACACACTAAGGCATCAAATCCTAACTGCTCAACAGATGACTTTGAGGGCCTGTCTTTGTGATCCCTGAATATGTGAGCTTTGAAAGCAGTGAACTTTTTAAATGTTCTGGAGCAATCCGGAATACCACATTTGAAAACGGAATTTGGAACATGACTATGGATTTTCATGTGCTGGCAAAATGCTGACAACGATTCAAAAGCACAATCGCAGAACTGACACCATGGCATTTTTGCACGTGGACTAGACACTACTAAAGCACTTACTTTACCACTGGATTTTTCATCGGATTATAAAACCTGAAACGAAGAAAAAAATGCAGATCATACAAATGACATGGTTTTTATTTTCGCGATTTTTATTTTTATTTTATATAACTTATATAAGCAGGTCGTGCAAATGAAATGGTATGCTGGCTGTGTGAAATGTCGAAGTTAAGTTTATGTAACGTTACTTGTTAAAAAAGGAGTGGTTTTTTTTGCGGTAGAAAACAACGTTCGCAAAATCAAACTATTCGTGTAACTTAATGTAGAAAACCGAACGTAATAATTAAATATAAATAGATTGGCTTACCGTATCAGTCAGTTTAACAGTGTTCTCAAGCTCTAAAATCCACTTTTGCTCACAGATGCATGACCGATTCTTCCTCCTGACCATTTCTGCTGCGTCACAGGCAATATTTGAAAGACGCACACAAAAGCTCACAAGAAACGAAGCTCACACGAACCAAAAAGCTTAATTACAAATTCACAAAAACACACACAGTTGGCACATCAGTTGGCATCACGTCTCATCTGAATTTGAGCGCGAATACAATAAATCCCACAATGCAATGCATTTACAGTCTGATACTGTATTACGAATTTATCGGGAGGAAAACAGAAATGTGCTGTATATTTACAGCTGCTCTGTAAATTATACAGCCTTATACTGTATTATGGAAATACAGTACAATTCTGTAAGAAATTCGCTGTAAATTTACAGTAAAGGGTTACAGTGTATTCAACTTGTCATATTTTTACATGGGCGATTTTGCTTATTAACCACCTTTTGCTTATTACTGTGTGTGTTTAAATTTCCCATTTATTTTTGGTTCATTTTAAGCCAAAATGATTGGTTCATTTTCAAACAACCCAGCTGTTGGGTCAAATATTTAAAACCAACCAGCTGGGTTTGTCCATATTTGACCCGATGCTTTTTTGCCAAAATAACCAAAATTCGGTTGTTTTTAAACATTTTTAGACTGAACAAAAGTCCCGATCTGAATCAAATGATTCGCAAACACACTCTTGAAGCCCCGATCTGAATCAAATGATTCGCAAACCCACTCTTGAAGCCCCGATCTGAATCAAATGATTCGCAAACCCACTCTTGAAGCCCCGATCTGAATCAAATGATTCGCAAACCCACTCTGAAGCTCCGATCTGAATCAAATGATTCGCAAACCCACTCTGAAGCTCCGATCTGAATCAAATGATTCGCAAACCCACTCTGAAGCTCCGATCTGAATCAAATGATTCGCAAACCCACTCTGAAGCCCCGATCTGAATCAAATGATTCGCAAACCCACTCTGAAGCTCCGATCTGAATCAAAAAGATTTGCGGAACCGCTTCGAAGTCTCGATCTAATTAAAAAAAGATTTGCGAACCCAATCCAAAGCCCCGGTCTGAATTAAATGATTTGCAAATGCAAACCCACTCTGAAGCTCCGATCTGAATCAAATGATTCGCAAACCCACTCTGAAGCTCCGATCTGAATCAAATGATTTGCAAACCGCTCCAAAGTCCCAATCTGAATAAAAAAAAAAGTTCCAAACCCGGTCCGAAGCCCCGATCTAAATCTAAAGCAAATGATTTGCAATACGCGCTTTGGAGTCCCAGTCTGAATCAAATGATTTGTTTGTCATCTTATTATTTTACTTTCCAATATGCAAGTTAATTTGATTTCTGATATTTGGTGTGTCTGTTCTTAATCTTCCTGTAAAGAAACATCAAGCTTGACATTTTTCAGTATAGGTTATTTGTTTCTGAGCCCTATCACTGTGAAGCAACAATATAGATATTTAATCATAGAATTATATGCAGTCTTCCATGCACACACATGCATTTAGAGTGATTATATGAACATCTGTTTAGCATGGGCTTTGGCAGAATTTTTTTTTTTAATGTCAGGGCAGCTATTCAGTGAACCAGAAGTTATGCTGAGTGCTTCTGCACAGCAGTGTGTCCTTCCTGAATTCATTTGCTTTTTGAACAAATCAGGTGAGTCAATGATTTACTGATCCATTCATAAATACATTTTCTTCCTTCCTTCCTGAATAAGTTGTTTTGAAAGAATCGATTGAATAAATGACCCCCTGCTGCCGTCAATCATATTTCTATATTCCAGTTTTTACATTTAAAACATTAATCTCCTAACACTATAGCAGTTTTTAAGTGTAGTGTACAGGTGCATCTCAATAAATTAGAATGTCGTGGAAAAGTTAATTTATTTCAGTAATTCAACTCAAATTGTGAAACCAGTGTATTAAATAGATACAATGTACACAGACTGAAGTAATTTAAGTCTTTGGTTCTTTTAATTGTGATGATTTTGGCTCCAGAAGGCCAACTATTCACTCATAAAAATAAATAAATAATTAATTATTGGTGTTGTTGAGATCGTGAATTGGTGGGATTTTGTTAAATGTGAGCCAAAATCATCACAATTAAAAGAACCAAAGACTTAAACTACTTCAGTCTGTGTACATTTAATTATTTAATACACAAGGTTAAAAATTTGAGTTGAATTACTGAAATGAACTTTTCCAAGACATTCTAATTTATTGAGATGCACCTGTAAATGCATGTACAAGTGCTAAAAAAAACAAAGTTTATAGAACCCTGCCTGTTTCATTTGCCCTATTTCTGTTTTTTTTAATAAAGCCATTTAGCCAGTGAAACTTTTACATATACATTGTATATACTGTATATACTGTATATGTATATATATATATATACGATGGATTTGTTTCCTGCAAACGCAGCATCAGAATTTCTTTCCTTTGGTGTGAGGGGATGTTCATGTTCATATCGTCTCCAGAAACTACATATTTTGGTTGGAAAACAACAGCACAAATACTGTAATACTGTAATAGTGTACTTAGATGTTTCTTCAAATATAAGGTCGTTCACACAGACACAGTTCTGCTTCTGTGTTCAGACCATCAAAGTGATGCTCAAGTGAGTTTAAAGCGCCTGTGTAAATATCATTAGACACTAGAGGGCGCTGTGACTGTTTACATTCTTTTATTTATCATTTATTCAATGCAACATGCATTTATTTAAAAAGAACATTTCAGATCATTTGAGCTCTGAATGTTCAGTTAGTAATTTAAAGCTGCTGCTCACAGTGGGATTTTTAATGTCAGTGTCTGCTGAAATCATTCAGAATGGAAATTGTTAATAGAGAGATCTCTCTGTGTGTGTGTGTGTGTGTGTGTGTGTGTGTGTGTGTGTGTGTGTGTGTGTGTGTGTGTGTGTGTGTGTGTGTGTGTGTGTGTGTGTGTGTAAGTTATATCTGAATTCTGGAGGATTAAAGTATATTAAAGGCAGTAGAAGTTACAGTATAACTATCTGTAAAACTGATTTGAAATATTGTAAAAGTGCTTACACAAATCAATTTGACTTGACTTGATAAAACATTTTTAGAGGTTTAGTCCAGTTGTTAGGGTCAGTGAGCTTCTTCAGTGATGCCTGGAATTAAAGTAATTTTGTAAATGCTCTTTACACATCATCATCAAAATAAATAAATAAATAAATAATAAAAAAAAAACTCTTTGGATTTATTTATTATCATAAAAAAATAAATAAAACACAAATGTACAATATATATAAAATATATAAGATATATATATTTTTAAACTATCACATTGCACTATATGCAGTTTTTCATTTCTTCTTCTTTACTACTTTATTTCTGTTATTTTCTCTTTAAAAAAAAGTTTTGTTGTTGTTGTAGTTGTTGTTTTTGATAGCAGACTCCGGGTATATAATTATCAAATGATGAACATCTCCACCTTTGACTTCCATACAAACATGAAGTCGTCTTGTCCCCCTGTTGGGACCCTAGCACATACAGTAATGTCTTTAAACAGACCCTGAAGGCTCTTGCTGATGAAGTACAGTATGACAGCACTGGGTTATTTCTCAGATCAGCGTGTGAGCGATGCTGAACTCAAGTGGAGCGAGAAACATCACTGTTTCTCTACCAGGCAGTGGAAAATGGAAAACCATACGCTGTTATTTAATTTCAGACATTCAAAGCTTGAATCTTTGACATTTTCACTGGCGTAGAAGAAATATTGAAACTAACCAGCCATTTTTGACTGAAAAGTAAGTTACTATTAACTACTTTTTATATAATGCAGTATCACACTAAAAAGCATGTTGTTGTAGTCATAAAATAGTTAAGTTATAAAAAATATCACTTTACAATAAGGTTTAATTTGTTATCAAATGTTTTTTTACATCGTTTATTAATTTTAATACTCTATTTATTTTTAAAAATGTACTGGTAAATGTTGAAATTGTTGAACGTGAACTGAGATTAACCCTTTGTTTGGAAGTCATACCTTTTTTTTCTTCAGGAAAATCAATGTAATATATTTTTGTTCAATAATATATATATAGCGAGAGAGAATTTCATACTACTAATTAATATTTATGCAATAATTATGATTATTTAAAAAAAAAATAATTATAATACAATTCTTATATATATATATATATATATATATATATATATATATATATAGTTGTTTATAGACATAAATACTTATTTTATTAAGTTGTGGATTTGGGTATATATATTTAGGCATTCTCAAAGAGAACTTTTTGTAAAGGTTTATATATATATATATATCGTACCATAGTGATTAGGTTTGTCTGTAGTAAAATCAAAGCACAAACTGACATTTCAACCAATATTTCAACCTAACCTAATCACAGAAAGACATTTTGTTACATAAAACATCAAAGTTGAACAGAAATGAACAGAAATCCATATTGTTACAACCAGTTCATGTGTGTAATAGTGTGGCGTGTTTGTCTGTTTTTGATATTTTAGTGTCACGAAGTTCCCATTCATTTCTAATGGCGTCAACAGAAGTGTGACAGTTTTTTAATGAACATTTAGCTTTTTCGAATCAAATCCACGATATTTATGTATTTATTTAGTTCGTTTTTGTGGTCACAAGCGAGTTTCGAACCATTCCGAGCTATTTTTAAAATGTCAAAACAACAAACATTCAATATGTTTACTAATGTATTTTTCAACTTGTGTTGAAAAATAGTTTAAGTCATGTTTTAAAAATGATCAGGTTATAGCCTACATGATTATACATATCCTATATATTTATATAAGCAATATGACCACTATACGCGTCTCTTTATGGGATTTCTGAGTGCTGGAAGTCATGCACGAGTTCATCTGGACGGAAAATCTAGATTTTCTCATGGTGAAGCTGTTTCGGTAAATAGAGCTGCATACACGCGCGCGCGCACGCGCACGCATAAGCAACAGTCGCGCGGCGGAGGATGCGCACAACACGATCAACAGAGCTCATAAACAGCGGAACACGGTGAACTCCGACTCTCATCTACTCGTTAAGAGACGGGAATGTGATCTAGGACATACTTCGCTTATTCAGTCTTTCGTTTTGGCGTCCTTCCTTTATTCTGGACCTCCGGTTCATCGTCACGGTTCGGCGGAGACGATTCACATCACAGGTGACCGATTCCTCTTTCCTCCTCTCTGCGTCCACGCTGTGGTAACGAATTCGAATGTATGTGAGATGTCGTATTCAGAATGAGCCTGGATAGCCGATATTAATTCATCATGGCTCATGTGAGTCCCATTTATTCCGAAGATCCGTGAGCGCGCATATTCCCTGCTTTCCTATCTAGCCACGAATCCTCGCTTTGACCAGACCTGCGCGAAACGCTTTGATGGAGAAGATCGTCCCATCGGATTCGGTGTGATGCACTGATGGGATTCTGATGAACGGATCGGATCTAATCCAGAGGAGACGCGGATCTGGAGCGCATATGGAGAAGAACGAGAACATTTGTTCGTAAATGAAGCTGATATATGAGCTCTTCCATCTTTTATAACCGGACTTCAGACAGATGTTCGGCCAGAACTGGGTTATAATCGACCAGATCTGAGGCCACATGCGTTATCAATCGCACCTTCTTTATTCTGGTTTGGGTTGCGCTCGAAACAGCAAGGGTTTGTTATGATGAGTTCAGCATATATCATCAGATATCTGCATTTATTGATCACCGATAAAGGATCTTTCTTTAGGCTCATGCGTACCAGGAGAAGAGGGATCTCTCTCTCTCTCTCTCTCTCTCGGTTATGTATATTTGTGTATTTTCTACAGGTTCTGCGTGTAGTTTCTGTAGATGCAGTTCACAGTATAACCTGATGGCAAAAGTCAAATTGCGATAAAAACAATTCTTGTAAAAACTGAAAAAAAAAAACCTGCTAGGCTACTTGAAATAACATGATCTTATAACTAATATGTAAGTGTATTAGAAAAAAATCATGACATGAATATAAATGTTTCATAATTCATCAGTTTTAAAAAATATAAATTATATTGAATTTAAATATATTTACATTTATATATATATATGTATATATAATTTAGCATGGAATAATTAATATATAATAATTTATATATCAAATTATTAATATATTAATAATTAATATATAAAATAATTTAGCATGGAATATTATAATGCAAGTGGTGTTAGTGCAACATAAAAAAATGCCAAAAAAAGAAGGAATTGTATATATATATATATATATATATATATATAGTTATAACACCATTGATGAAATAGCACGGCAGTCTGATAAATAAATTATAATGTTTTTCTGTGGGCTGATTTTCTCTCTTGTTCTGTCTCTTCCGTTAGATACGCAATAGTATTTCAGACCATCAGGCTGGGAGTCCTGATCAAGAGCAGCATGTTCTCATTCAACTGGATCTAGACCAGAATACTGGACTTCAGGACTGCAGGACTATCTGAGCATCACTAAAAGTGACTGGACTCCTCACTGCATACCTCAGATCATCAGTTTTGGATTATTCTTCTGAGGAGGAGTTTCTTTGGAGAGCATGATTACTTCCAGAGCTGAAATACTAGAGACTAATCTAGTTTTTGGTGGCAAATTTAATTACAGCGGCGAATCCCTCATGTGAACAGAGAAGAGTCCAATTTGTTCTGCTGCAGGACGTGCATCGACTCCTGCAGTTTGTGTGCTCGTTCTTTAGCAAAATCAAGAGTTCTGTATGTTCACAATGTGTTTTCATTAAGAACTTTCTCTTGGAACGTTCTCCCCTCCATATATTGGGACGAAATCCATTGTGTTTGCTTTTGGTGTGGAGTTGAATCAAATGGCTCGACCCGGATCTGGGGTTCTGGTGTCGCTGGGAGGCGGATACTCGTCTCAGAGCATGGCTAGGGTGGTGGTTTGGGAATGGCTGAACGAACACGGCCGCTGGAGGCCGTACAGCGCCGCCGTATGTCATCACATCGAAAACATCCTGAAGGGAGATGCACGGGGAACAGTCATACTGGGGCAGGTGGATGCGCAGCTCACGCCATACGTCATAGACCTGCAGTCCATGCATCAGTTCAGACAAGACACAGGTGAGTCAAAGAGACATGTTTACTCATGCAATGTGGGTCTGAACTGACTGTGAAACGGTGCGTTCAAGTCAAGTCGCGAATTTATGAGTTGAATGCACATGAACGCCATTCAAGTTGTTTTTTACGATTCAGAAACTCATCTTTTGGTGCATTCAAGTTTGCAAAATAGGTAATTTTAAGTTGGGAGTCAGGTGTGTTGAAGCAAAGACGTAAGATATATTAAGAATAAGCCCTGCCTTCTAACTAAAGAACCAATAGACTGCATTAGCTCCCGCCCACTTTTTCAGTGCCGCTGGTGCCAAAATTATTTTTCCCATAGGGATTTTTAAAAAGTCTTTATTATATTGTTGTATGCCATGAACCGAACCAACCAGCTACGAGAAAAAACATCTATAGATACAATGTATATTAAGGTTATTTCAAAATATGCATACATGTTTATATATATATATATTTACAAATATTTTAGTATTTTGAGAGTGTAGGTGATCAGCGCAATTACTAAGTTGCATATATACAAAATATCATAGTACTATGCAATCCCGATAAAATACTGTATATAATGATTCAATTTACAGCACCTTCAGATATAAAATAAATGCACAAAAAGCAAAAACACACATAGTGTGAATTCTTTATTCATAATTTTGTAGAGGTAGTTCAGAAGAACTAAGACATTCCAAATCCTAAACACGAACTTCCCAGGAGGACTTGAGCGCACTAAATGAATAGACTGCTATCTTACCACCTACTACAGTTCCCACACATCAAAAGCACACCTTTCAAGGTTAAACGTTCAGCAGAAGTGCATCAGCAGAGAGACTGAATGGATCTTTTGAGGGAAGAACTCGTGTGATTGTGCATGAATGCATGTGTGATTGCGGTACATTGCACGTGAAGTCAGCTAGATGAACAAAGACAGCTTGAGGGTTTTTGGATTGTTTGGTAGAGCTGCGCAGTTCCTACCACGAGCAGATACTCTCTGAAGACCGTCTCTCTCCCCACACACACACGCACACACACACACACACACACACGCACACACACACACACACACACACACACACACACACACACACACGCACACACACACACACACACACGCACACACACACACACACACACACACACACGCACACACACACACACACGCACACACACACACACACACACACACACACACACACACACACACACACACACACAGATTGGCGCGTCCCCAGGGCTCTCTGTTCATATGATGCCATTGCCGCAGGCCACTGTTTTCCCTTATGAGAGAACAAATGACCTAAAGTAGAATGGTTCAGGGTTAAATTAGGACACATGGGATGCTCTGTGGAAGACAGAGCTGTGTGTTATTTTGGTGCATGTTTGTGTTCATTACAGAACTGCTTTTAAGTATGAAAATTTCCATGTCTATGGCAATAACACCACTAAAAAGTTTTCAAAATTCATGTTTTCCTTCAGAATTTGGTCAGACAAAGAGCTAGTCCTGACCTCTAATTTGCATAGTTTGAGTAAATGTTCCCGTATCCTGCATCGACTAGATCAAACAGAAAGTACTTTGACGTCGT